>NC_081825.1:247054039-247354039 GCF_030867095.1 Alligator mississippiensis
CAGTGCCAGACCAGTTCCTGGTATAAATTAGAGCAGCCTTAGGCAGTTTGCTTTAGGCTTCTCTAATTTAAGATGGTTGCCAACAGCCCCAAGGGCCCAATTTATAAGATGGGTATCAACTAGGAATAAGCAAGCTCTTCCATTAGACACTGGCAGGAAGGGTGCCGTAGAATTGTTGCAGTAATTCTACGTGAGCCAAGGTTTTCCTCTTGCTGCTAGAATCCTCCAGTGACTGGAGCTACCACTTCAAAGCAGCTTTCTGAGTCCCTACTCTAAGGGAGAAAAGGAGTGTCTATTTATAAATTTATAAGGTAGTAATCATTAAGATATTTAGTGAACAAAACTAAGAATTTAAAATCATACATTTTCTGGAAAAAAAAAACTTTTGTGCTCCATTTTCATAACATCATATTCCTTAGGGCTTTTTCTTCCAGGGGAAAAAAAAAAACTCTCCTAAAAGTCATTACATTGCTATGAGTGAATGAACCTTGCATTGTAATAAAAAAGGTCAAGCGGAACACATTTTTTCCTGACCTTATGCAGCAAGAAGTTCCAAAGTGAGATATTTTTCTCTGAGAAATCATTTCCCTCTGCTCCTGTAGGTTTTGTCTGAGTACCATTTGTTGCACCCTCCCTGTTTTTAATACTGTTATTCATGGTGCATGAAAGGAGGAGTGATGCCTCAGGTAGTCAGGAAAAATCTCATGTAAAAGCTACGTAGATGAATGCTACAATCCAGAATTATATCTAAAAATGAATGGAGAGCCTACATCATATGCCAGGCACTTGGGTAGTGGTAGTGTGTTTGCATCTAGTTATTCCTCTTAGAAAAAAAAGAACTGCCATTTATTAGGTCAGACCATAGGTTCATCTAATCCAGTGTCCTGTCTCATACAAGGTCAAAGAGTATGCTGGGGGAGGAGGGAGGTAAACAGGGCATATCCACAATTTTTCAGTCTCTACATCTTGAAGCATTTCGAGGTTTAGGTATTTCTGACTCAGTAGCTTCACCCCTGTCTACCATGTTCAATACCTAGAAATTTTATCCATAAATTTGTTCAGTCCCATTTGAACAGTCAGCCTCCAAACACCTTGCAGCAATGAGTTCCATGAATTAATTACATACTATACAAAACATTTCAGGTTACGCTAAGTGAATCAACTACTCTAAGTAATAACTATGTGTAAATGAACATCCAAAAGGAGGAGTAGCAGTCCTCTTGTTGCCCTGTGGGGTCAGGCCAACTCTCAAGATCTCAATATTATGTTGTTAGACAGGAGGGTGTGACACAATTGCACATATACAAGCACACAAATCAATCAGGTGCATACACACACACTACCAACTCAGGCATCCAAACTAGCCTAGGCACATGCATACCTATCACCAATTCAAGCACATACACTATACACCCCAAAAGTTAGACAAAAATCAATTGTCCATACCCACACACTCAGTACACATACACAGATCACTAATTCATATATCATGCACACAATGACATATATATAGACACACACTCACCAGTTCACCCACATACAATCCACCTACACATGAATGGGGATGACAAGTAAGTTCCTAACTTGGATGATACGGTATGTGTGTGTGTGCTTGGGGTACCTGGGATATTTGGGGGAAGGTTAAGATGAAAGAGAGAGTTAAAGTGTAGGGAGTAAAAGTTGTCAGAACTGGGATTAGAACCATTGGACTAGAGAGAAGCTGGCTGAGGAACTGAGGCTTGGGTTTACTTAAGATCAAGTGGCCCCAGGATTACTTGAGGTCACTGGTGCAATGGGAAAAAAGCCTGGTGGCAAGGAGAAGACAGCCAGGAAAGAGAGAGAGACAGAAACCTGGGAGCTCAGGGGAAAAGGCAGTGGGGATAGGACAGTGGCAAAGAAACAGGAGGTTTACAGGTGGAGAGGAGCTCAGGACAGATGTTGGAGGTGGTGGTGAGCCAGAAACAGGAGGAGAAATGAGACAGAAGTTAGAGGGACGAGGAGCAGAGATTGGAGCAGGGCCAGACTGCAGTAAAACAAACCCAACTCAGGGGTCCAAATAACAGTTTTATTAAACAGACAACACACTACACAGCCCCATGAAGTTATTGGTTCACACATACACACACACACACACAAGCACTCACAAGCGCTCACAATGGCAGCAGGAGAAAGAGACTAAGTGGAAGGGCTGGAGTCCAGGTAGGGAAGACAAACAGAGTCCCAGTCCTTGGTTGAAGAGAGGGTAGGTGTTGTCCGGAGGGGGGTCATCAGCAGGGCCTCTGGGTGGATAGGTGGTGTGGTATGGTGTTGGTCCAGATGGAGAGGGCATCCCAAGGAGTCCGTCTTCACTACCCCTTTTTATGGGGCAGACTACCTCTGATCTCCTATGGGGAGGGCCTGTCCAGGCAATGTCAGTCATGTCCCAGAGGGCTCCAGGTGTTCTTACTGAGCATGTGCAGCCTTGGCACAAAGGTGGGTTGCCTCATCTTTTGTTTTTGAATGCTGAGGGTGGTTCCAAGGTCTGGGTCATTGGTCCAGGTGTTGGTGTTGTTGGTTCGGTCATTCAGAGGGAGCTATTTTTAGACCTACTGCCATTGTCTCTCAAGCACCCTCAGTCATCCCCATTCATTCAGGAACCAAGTTACATAGGAAGGGTAGTATGAGTCATAGGTTACAGAACTGGACATGGGGATAAGATGGAGGCTTGACATTACAAGGTGGAAACTTGACATGACTTATGCTAACTTACATATATAGGCCGAAAACAGTAATCACACAATACAAAAGCAGTGAAAAAATCAATACAAACATAATAATTATGACTTATAAAACAGTGAATACCTATATCAAAATAGCAGGGCACTTATTTGCAGAGCAGAGAGAAAAATAAAACTTACTACCTAAAATAAAATGTTAAAGCTTATCCTACATCTTAGCTTACTTATACTTATCTATAGGGAATAGAGGAGAGAAAAAGTTAGAAATGGTTGGGGAAGAGGAGGGAATGCATTTTAAAATAAATAAAAAAAAGAAAAACTGGCAGTTTTCATAGTTTCATAGTTGGTAGGGGGTGGGGCCAGGTGGGCCTCACTGTTGTTGGAGCCCACTGGGCTTCCCCTGGGTCCTACTGCCCTTGGTTCCTGTCATTTTTTACAGGAACCAAGGACAGAGAAATATTAATTTTCTACATTTTTTTAGGGGCTCCGCGGGCCGGATAGAATGGCCTCATGGGCTGGATCTGGCCCGTGGGACGTATTTTGCCCGCCCCGGTAGAGGGCTATGGATTGTGTGTCTGCTCCTTGTTTACACTGCTATAAAGGCAGGCTATGTCTGTCTGAATTAAGACAAATGAATATTACCTACCTTTTAGGTCAACCTGAAAAACCCACACAAGGGTGAATTGCAACAATTTAAATCAGTTCAGGAAAATTTAAGCTGATCCAATTTCTATGCACAAATTAGGCCTAATTAGGTATGGTGCTAAAAGTGGGGGGAGTAATAAAGGAACGGAGAGAAAGAAGAACTTAGGAATCTTTAATATGATTCTTCAGTCTTTCAGTAACCACTGATGCACAGGCTAATGGACAAAGATTCATTTTGAATATAACACTTAAAAGGTGCTAATTTTTAAATATTGGTATACAAGTTGTTTTAAAATCAGAATGGCTCCTTACTACTTTGACCATAGAGTCCCCAAGATGTTACAGAAATGTGAAATCATAGTTGGCAAAGTTGACTGATGTTGTGGTAGAATAAATAACAAGGATAGATGAGTTCTACAGGGAGAGCTGAATCTTATGGTAAACTTCATAGTTTCATAGTTGGTAGGGTCAGAAGGGACCTAAGCAGATCATCAAGTCCGACCTCCTGCCATGGGCAGGAAAGGATGCTGGGTCAAATGACCCCAGTTAGGTGATTGTCTAGCCTCCTTTTGAAGACCCCCAGGGTAGGGGCAAGCACCACTTCCCTTGGAAGTTGTTTCCAGCTCCTAGCTGCCCTGACTGTGAAGTAGCACCTCCTGATGTCTAGCCTGAACCTACTCTCAGTTAGCTTATGGCCATTATTCCTTGTTACTCCCAGTAGTGCTCGGGGGAACAGAGACTCTCCCATTGCCTGCTGGTCCCCCTTGGCAAGTTTATAGGCAACCAACAGATCCCCTCTCAGCTCCTTTTGTGGAGGCTGAACAGGTTCAGGTCTCATAGCCTCTCCTCATAGGGCCTACCCTGCTGCCCTTTGATAGTGTGAGTGACCCTCCTCTGGACCCTCCTGAAGTGCGGCGCCCAGAACTGGATGCAGTACTCCAACTGCAGCCTGACCAATGTTGCATAGAGGGGGAGGATCACCTCCTTGGACCTGCTTGTGATGCATCTATGGATGCATGACAAGGTGTGGTTAGCCTTCCTGACCGCGTCCCCACATTGGCGGCCCATGTTCATTATGGAATCAATAATGACTCCAAGATCCTTTTCTGCCTCTGTGCTGACTAGAAGGGAGTTCCCCAGCCTGTAGGTATGCTGCTGGTTCTTCCTCCCCAGATGCAATACCTTGCACTTGTCAGTATTGAAACCCATCCTGTTCTCATCCACCCACCCCTGTAACCTGTCTAGATCTAGTTGCAGCCTGTCCCTCTCCTCTAGCGTACCCACTTCTCCCCACATCTTAGTGTCATCTGCGAATTTGAACAAGGTACTTTTCACCCCCTCATCCAAGTTGCTAATGAAGAAGTTGAACAGTGAGGGCCCGAGGACCGAGCCCTGGGGGACCCCACTGCCCACATCCCTCCAGGTCAAAAAAGATCTGTCCACCACCACTCTCTGGATATGGCCCTCCAGCCAATTGGCGACCCATCTGACTGTGTAGGCATCAACGCCACAGTCGCCTAATTTTTTAATGAGAATGGGGTGAGAGACAGTGTCGAAGGCCTTCCTAAAACCCAGAAAAACTATATCCACCACAACATCTGCATCCAAAAATTTTGTGACCTGGTCGTAGAAGGCCACCAGGTTGGTCTGACAGGACCTGCCTTGAATGAACACATGTTGGTTGCCCCTAAGCATGATCTCCCCTGCTGGTCCCTTGCAGATGTGCTCCTGGATAATTTTCTGAAAGAGCTTCCCCAGGACTGAGGTAAGATTAATGGGCCTGTAGTTTCCTGGGTCCTCCTTCCTCCCTTTTTTGAAAACGGGGACCACATTGGCCCTTTTCCAGTCCTCCGGCACCTCGCCAGAGCACCATGAGTGCTCGTAAAGCTGTGTCAGGGGTCCCACAATGACCTCTGCTAATTCCCTCAGCACTCTGGGGTGGAAATTGTCAGGACCTGCTAATTTGAACATGTCTAGTCCCACCAGAAGTTCCCTGGCTAGGTCCTCACTGACCCTGGGCCTGGCAGTGCCTCCCCTCGGTCCGTCAGGGATCCCAGTGGGGGTGATGCCCTGGTCCTTGCTCAAAAACATGGAGGCAAAGAAATTGTTAAAGAGGTTAGCTTTGTTATCTGGTGTGACCACCAGATTTCCTAGCATATCCTGCAGAAGCCCTTCGTTACCCGGTACCTTCTTTTTATCCTCTATGTATTTAAAAAGGACTTATTATTATCCTTGATCTGGGTCACTAGTCCCAGTTCCATCTCCACCTTAGCCTTCCTAACAGCCCGCCTACAGTCTTGAGCAATGGAGGTATAATTCTCCTTGGTGATGGCCCCTCCCTTCCACTGGGTATATACCTCCTTTTTAGCTCTGAGACATTCTTGGATGCTTTTGGTGAGCCATGGGGGCTTTTGAGCACTCTTTCCCCTTTTTATCTCCATGAGGATTGTCACCCTTTGGGGTTGGAGGATCATCTCCTTAAGGAATGACCACTCTTCCCGGACTCCCAACTCCCCTCCCCTCCAGGACCTCAGTGCCTCCCTGACTAGTCTCCTTACCTCATTGAAATCCACCCTCCTGAAGTCTAGGGCTGTTGCTTTGCTGCTGGCCTTTGACACCCTGCGCTGGATGGTGAATTCCAGTAGGCGATGATCGCTATTGCCCAGGTGGTCAAGAACCCAGAGTCCACTAGCAGTCCAACCCCTCCCTGGCCAGTTCAGTCCAGTCTACTGATGGGGCTGGCCACGCCCCTGCCACTGGACCAGCCAGAGGAGAACTGCAGGTCTGTGCTGGTGAGACAGGGGAGGGAGGGGGGAAATCAACTTCTTTCCTGCTCCCTTCTGGGGATAGCATCTGGCCAGACCCTTGCCCTTGCCTGTCCCTGCCTGTTCCTCCTTTCACTAGGGAGCAGAGGGGTTGGGCCATCCCTGCTCTGCTGGAGCAGAGAACTGAGCCCAGAGAGCATGCTGGGATGCTGGAAGAGTCTGGTTTAACTTAAACCAGGAAAGGGTCTGGGATAGACATTGCAGAAACAGGTTTGAGTTCAATCGGTTAAGTCTGATACTACATTCAACCAGGTTTATCTCAAACCAGTTCTGGCCATTTTGAAACTAGTTTATGTGCACTGAATTTGTTCTGTTACAGGTTTAAACCAGTTTCTGATCGTTTAGACCAGTTTATGTGTAATGTCTGTCCCTAGCCTAAATGAATCTGAGAAAAGGAAGAAAGAAAGGAAAGCAACAGAATAAGGACAGAATAAGGACACTGGACTTCAAAAATATACTTTTAAAGACTCAGGGAGCTGGTGAGCTGGATCTCATGGAAGGAAATTATGACAGGAAAAGTTCTCCAGAGACATGGTTGTACCTTAGATAGTTCATATTAGAGGTGCAAGAGCAGTATGTCTTGGTATGAAGAAAGGCTAGGAAATTCAGCAAGAGAATGGCCTGGCTAAAGAGTAAACTTTTCAATTAATTAAAGCTTGGAATCTTACAAAAAATGGAAACTAAGTAAACCTTACCAGGGATTAATATACGAGAGTTGCATAGGTATACAGAGACAAAATCAGGAAGGTCAAGGAACAAATTGAAATGCAACTAATAAGTACTGTAAAAGGCAACAAAAAGCACTCTGTTAGTATGGCAGAAGTAAGAGAAAGACCAAGAAGGTATTGGTCCCTTAGTGAATGAGGAAGGCACTCTAAAAACAGTTAATGTGAAGATGACTGGAGTTTTTAATTCCTTTTTTTACTTCATTCTTCAAGAATAAGGTCAACTTTCAGATATTGAACACAGTTGATAGTATGGATAGGAGAGGAAATAATTAGTTTAGAATAAGAGAATAACATTACTTAAAGATACGTGGTCATGTCAGCAGAGATGGATTATATATATCCTAGAGTACTCAGGGTATTGTCTGAAGTAGTTGCAGAGTTACTGTTGAATACTAATAAAGACCAAGTAAGGTACTGGATAGGAACTGGAAAAGGGAATCTTTAAGAAAGGGAAAAAAGAATGAACTAGTAAATTACAGATTGACCTCAATACCTGGAAGGAGTATGGAGCATGTCATCAAGGAATCTGTTTCTAAGCACCTAGAGGTTACTAATATAATCAACATGGATCTGTCAAGAAATATTCATGCTTAACCAACCAGATTTCATTTTACAACAAAGAAAATCCAACCTAATTTCCTTTTATGACAGAGGCTTGGTAGAAGAGGGAAAGGAGTTAATGTGATATAGTGTGATTTTAGTAAAGCTTTTGACAATATCTACTATGGCATTCTCTTCAGACTAGGAAGTAAGGTACTATAACAGCATAACTGGTTGTGTCATCATACCCAAAGACGGTGTCTAATTTGGAGGGGGTATCAAATTGGGTTCACTAGGGGTCTGCCCTGGGTCCAACACTGTTAAATATAATCATTAATGATTTGTAAGATTGGATTTAGCAAATTCACAAGTGATACCAAAATGGGTGGAATTGCAAACACTTTGGAGGATAGAATTAGGTTTCAGAATGACCTTGATAAACTGGGAAAATGGTCTAAATTTAGTCAAATCCAAGTCAATAGAATGAATTGCAAAGCCCTGCATTTGGGAAGGAACAATCTTATGAATAAATACAGATCGAGGAAATACTGGGTATGCTTCAGTGTTGCAGAAAAGGATCATAGGATTATAGTGGACCTTAAATTGAATATGAGCCAACAGTTTGTTCTCGTTGCAAAAAGACGAATGTTTTACTGGGTTGTATTAAGAATCTTCAAATACCTGAAGGGTGGTTATATAGAGGATGGTGATAGACTAAGCCTTTTTGGCTGCAAGGGCCAGGACACAAAATAGCAGTCTTAAATTACAGAAAAAAAAATTTAGTTTGGATATTAGGAGGAGCTTTCTGACTATGAGGGTGGTTAAGATTTGGAATTGACGATGTACAGAGATTGTGGAATCTCCATCCATGGAAGTTTTTAAGAGCAGGTTAGACAAACTCTTCTCTGGAATGGTTTATATAGGAATGATCCTGCCTTAAGGAGGGAGTTGAACTAGATATCCTCTGGAGGTCCCTTCTGATTGTTCTGTAATTCTATAAATCTACCCTTGAAGTAGCTTTGAAGATAAGTCAGAGTTGGGAAAGACATTCCTCATAACTGCTCCCAAACTTTTGAAATCCTAAATAGAGAGCAGCACCAAAAGATCCATTCCAGATTTTGGCCAGCATCCACTTTGTGCTAGCTTAAGACTCTGGGAGTGCTATTAAGTGATGTGTTCTCTAAGTGTCAATGTATTTTAAATGAACAGCTCTTTTCATCTATATTATATAAGATACATTATTCCTGGGCTCTTTGGAATCTGAGACACCAACATAATGTGTGGGTATGAAAAAGAAACATTTCCTACTATTGGTTAAGTAGGAAATACTCCTACTTAAGCACACAGCATTACAGACCCAAACTGAGAGGCATAGGGTTATACAGGATGCTTTTTTTTTGTCAACTTCTTTCTTGTTTTCAAATGCTTCTTCTTTCAGTCTTGTGGCCTATAGCTGTACAAATGGGTAAGTGGCTCCTTCAGATCTGATGCCAACATCAGTCTACAAATTGGCAGATGGTGCCATGAGACTAGGCAGTTATTTGGCAATTCCCCCCACCCCCTGCCCTGCAACCAATTTAGCTTCTAAAGTTGGCATAGATCCTGCCATTCTGAGCCAATGCCCAAACTAGGCCTTCTAGCGTGTGACTCAATATGCTACTGCTTAGCCTTAGTACAGCTAATCATGCATTCTTTCAAAATTGATGTGAATTAATTAGGCACTGTGGGCGGGGTACAGAGGGGAGAGAGTGTATGGCCTTAATGAGTGAAACACAGCAGAAACATTTTGCCCTCCCAGTCTGCCAGTGGTTAGGAGCTGCCATTTGTTTACTCTTATAAAACCTTTCCAGTGAATGGGACCAGGTTTGGGCTGTTGTACCCTGATCAAGATACAACTTATTTGTTTTGTTAATTGGCACTAACTTACTGAATCTTTTTTTTCCATCCTGGCAGAGATCAATTCTCTTGGCAACATTATGCACCCCACGAAAAGGGGAAAATGGAAAAGAGGATGGCCATATTACTGCAATTAGCTTTCACTGAAGAAATATAAACTGGATTTAAGACAAGCTGGTTGGCTGAGTTCTAGGGAAACTTCACCAGGAAGTGTTGCTGTGTCAATGGGAAAATACTGTAACTATGGATACTGGGGATTACTAAAAGATAATTTAGCTACATAAAGGCTTAAGCAAAATGAAACGAATCACTTCCCTTCCAAAACTTTAGATATCAAGCTCACAGCATTAGGCCAAAAACGGAAACTATTTCAAATGATAGAATGACGGGCTCATAAATTTTAACACAAAAATTTCCAGCATGAAGGTCTCTTTTTTGGTGTTGTGTTTCTCCTGAGGGACTCTGTGTGTACAATGGGATGTTTTCTCATGGATTTTGAGCTTCTTTTCAGACACTGCACAAGGTCTGCTTCCCCTCTGGTGTCCCAGAGTTACATTTCAAGATGCCAGCAGACGCCATGCAAGCAATAAAACTTGAAGTGGCAGCAATACAGAAATATTTTTAGAAGGTTTTAACTACAGAGGAGGCAGAAGAAAATAACCTTTCTGTTTCTATTTTTTTAAGTGGTAAGTAGCTCAATGGGGATATCCCATTATATCAGCACATTCCAAAGAGTTCTATTTTTGAATATGGGAGCATTGTCTGGGATTCACCACTCACAGTGGTCAGCTTGTTTCTACTTTACATAAGAATATTAAAATGTTTTGTCCAATAAGTAGCATAAAAAGCAATCAGACATTCCTCCCTGAAAGTCCTCATGGCCCTGCAATTCTTTCCTAACTCAATGAAAATTTTGCAGAACTTCAGGATGAAGTTTACAAACCATAATGTACACGCAGGTGAGTCTTATTCTCCTCTCACTTATTAGAGTTTTACACAAATTTAATTGCACTGTAGGATGATTTGTCCCAGCATAAGCAAAAAGAGAATCAAGAGCTATATGTATTTTCCCATAGAGAATGTAGTCACAAAGTTTCTTTGTTCTCTCTGCTTGTTACCTTGCAGTCTTGTCCCTACTTTTCCTGTGGGTTTAAAGAATAAGATTAAATTTCATATTAAGAAACTGTACAGCATTTACCAGAGTTTCCTCTGGGTCCAAAATCTAAACTGTGGCATAGAGAGACTCAAACACAATAAATTAGAAACACATTAGAAATAATGTCGAACATTTTGAGAATATTAATTTAATTATTTTTAAAGTTGGGGATACCACACGGTTCATGGTGTCAACTAAAATCTTACCCCTGTGGCTCTTTAAAATAAATTTCCTAAATAACACATCCCCAAGATCTGCTTGGCAAAAGGGAATAAAGTGGACTGCAAGGAACATGTATGTTTTCTAATTTGACCACAAGAAAGAAATCAGCTAAATATTCCAAAAGGAAAAAAATGTTTATCTAGAAGTAAAGCAACAGAAAGCTAAGCCAGGAAGCTGAATCATAAAATACATGTGTCTAGCTACCATGCTTGAAAAACATGGCAGCAGTACTAGACATGAAGGCAAATCTTATTTTTGTGATGAACCACACATTCGTAAAAAAAGAAAAAATCTGAAATGTTCATAATCAAAATGATATTAAATGCACTGGCAAACACATTGTTAGATCTAACATCAGAGTTAAGATAAAAATGTGACACTTTGGCACATCTTTGAATGAGGGCAAATACATCATGCCATCTTAGCAGTATCACTGGTGGGATTTTAATAAATCTTTCTTGTAAACTGTGCCAAAAGGAAGTAGTTAGTGATATCCCAACCCTTATTAATGCTATTATTTTTATTTTTTAAAAATACTTAATTTTCAGGCCTTCTTTTTACAAAAAACAAAAATAAAATAATCTTTTGTTGATCATATTTAAACCATATCTAAACTGTAGTAATCCACTAGAGGTCAATTTTCTCCCAATATTATACATTTATATTATTTTTAATTTGTTTTCTGGATGGCTGCTCGGAGAATTTGGAAGCATTTGAGATACAGGAGAAACAAGGAAACATTCAACATAATGCAAAATTTCAAATCAAACTATAGTAAAAGCTGCCTTAACTGGCACCTTACAAGCCAGCATGCTCTATTAACCGGCATGCCAGCTTGTAAGGTAAAAGCGAAACTGGAACTGCCCACTGTGGCACTTTCGGTTTCACTGAGGCCCCACTGCTCAGTGAAACCTTATCACACATTAATTTGATCAGTTTTATTCACGCTTCACAGAAAAGTATGTTTTGTCTCCAGTGCAAAGTTGACTATTTTCAAGGCAACGCAAGAGCCAAAGTTATAGTGTAGTGATGCTCAGTTAGGGTACCACACCACCCTGGGATGCAATGAAATCTTCTTAAGGGTACCGTGGGGTGCTGCACAATATTAGCAATGATAATCTCATTGATTTGCTGTTTGTGCATTTTCTGGATTTCAAGGGAACAGCTCAAATCTTTAGAGTTACAAATGCTCTTAATGCTTTGCTGGTGGGTTAATGAAAACAAAATCTCCAAAGAATAAGACACGTTGATAGCTAATGAAAAGTGGCACCTGTGAACCTAATGGTATGAGTGCAGCATTCTAAAATACTGAAGTGGGTTTTTTTGTTTGTTTTTTTAAATCTAAAGGCCAAGTAGCTTTGAAGTGAACTTGGTGGATATATTGGGCACTGTAGTGATGTGCTACATCATTGTACAACATCAGTGTACGACATGCTATGGCAATGTAGCTATTACAGGGGTCTACATGTGATTGGCAACTACATCGCCAAAGCAGTACGCTTCTCCATTTTAGCACACCACTATGGCCATGTAGTGGTGAATTCTAACCATGCGCCATACACATGGCACAGTGCGGGCAGTTACTGTTCTGCACTTTAGTATGGTAGTACCTTTTGGAAGTACTTCATGGAAGTAGCAACATGTAGACGCATCCATTTATGCTTAAAGAGCTTAGTATGCAAAAACATCTATCCAGATCACATACCTTTCTATCCAAAGTGATAGATAAGTTATGCATGACTTGGCAAAAGGATTTGGGCCAATTGTTAATCAGAACCAATGTTCTTAACTTATAAAATGTCAATATGTAATAAGTACTAGCAAGCCTAGTGTTTCACTGTAAGTGGGCTTTATTACTCAACATATATCACAAACACATTTTGCATGAGAATTCCAGAAGCACATAGAAATATGGAGATAAATAGTAAGCCTTATTTCTCTGTTTTTGCTCATATCTGAGAATGAATAGTGAAAATAGAATTGTTTTACCATTTTAGCTAGTAGTCTTTCTACTCTACAGAAAAACTATTATACAGTCTCTGCCACAGTAGACTGTATAATATGCATCAAGAAACCCATTTACAAGCATATAATTATAAAATAACATATCCATAGAAGAAGTCTCTTCTTAATCTCCCTCAGGGATTGTTTTAATGCCATAAAATATGTCAGTTTATATTAAAGAACACTGTCTCTTGTACAGAACCTTGGGGTATTGTACTGATAACCTTTTGCCCTGATAAAAATTGATTATTTATTCCTACTAACCATTTCTTAGTTAACTTCTAATTTAAAACAGTATTTTTCTCTCACCTCAGGAGCATGAGTTTCTTAGTTCTGCAAGAAAATCCAGGCTATTACAATGAACATCCTGGTTATTTGAAAACAAGAAACATTTCTTTTATGTGAAAATCTGAATTATCACTAAACCAAAAATAGTGATCATAAGTAAACAGTAAAAAGGAAGCTTACTTATCCCTGACCTGATCATAAATTATACTTTATATTGTATAGTGGCTTGTTTTTCTGGGTAGCCCTATTAAAATCACAGTCTTTCTTTCCATTTGAGTGTATAAGACTGACAGTCCTAGAAGCAAAGTTCTTTTTCCATACAACTGGTATGGTCTAGGCAATGGCATCATGGCCTTCCTCACAAGGCTCAACTAGATGTCCACTAGCCTGAGATGTGGGGACTGATTTTAGAGAAGAGCATATAGTACTGGCTTTGTTGATAGGCAGACTGTTGATTGCTTTGTTGATGTTTCAAACACATGTGCTAACATTTCCAAATGTGATGGTGTCCCCTTTGTGCTCTGGATACTTGTCTACTAGAAACTAGATGGCTGTCAAAGTTTTGATAATTAAATTTTAAAAAATCAAAGCATAAAAGCAATCATGCATAACACAATAGCTATTTTATCAAGTAGGCTGATTCTCTGATAAACATAATGACACAATTCAATATTTTAATTATAAAATAATTAAGAAAAAATAGCTTCACAATGTATAAAACCATTAAATATATATTGGGTATCTATCTTGCAGCTGAGCCTCAGATAAACAATGGAAGGATTAGCAAGAACACATTACTATGCTTGGAGATATTTCATATGATATTTGACAACCCATAGGGTCTACTTCTCCATCCCTATAAATAAGATATACAATTTAATGGGACTCTTTATCTTGTACATCATAGCAAATCTATGAGAACATCACTTAACCTCCTTCATCTATCTTTCACCTGCCATATTCTTGCAGCCATGAATAAACTGAAATGATAATTCTTCATATTGCATATTATGAATATTAATTTTCACACTGTACATGTTAAATGTTGCCCCGTCCATGTCAGTTTTGGAACTGATAAATATATTTAAAGACTGATTTCTAGAGGGTCTGTAGCTTCCAAACATCCGGGGATATGTAAAACGTGAAACCAAATGACCGTGAGCTATGACCCACATACTTTAGCTGTAAATTTCTGAAGTCAAATACATATTGGGAATGTCATGCTAATATTCTCTTGTTCTCCCTCATGAAACTTTCCCAGCCGATCTACATGGCAGGTGTCATGTGTTATGTTTTGCGAGAGCCATCATACCACTGATTGAAGCAAAATTATAACCGAGCAGTTGATCATTGAATGGCTTCTTAATAAGTTCCAGGCCTGGGCAGTCCAAACTCTGAGTGACCAGGGTTGACATGTGTGCTGGGGCATAATGTTGTGCATTAGCTTCCTGACGGCATTGCAAGTACCCCCCTGACATGCCACACCATTTTGTAGTGGGCAGTTGCATGTTGTGCCATCTTACCCTGACCTACCCTCAGAAGTGAGGGCGGCAATGGAAGCTGGAGGGGAGGAGGGAACCCAGAGACTGGTGGCAGCAGCAAGACAGTAGGGACAATAAATTAACCAGATGAGGCCCATGGGCCACCATTTGGACAGCCTTGTTTAGCCCATTGGTATAAAGATTCAACCCTTCATACTCCTTAATTCCTCTTGATCTGCTTGATACTGAAGTCACAGTTTACTTCTTCTATTCTGTCTCTCATTTCATTAAGGATTTTAGCATTAGAGGGGTGGGTTCTCAGTTGATGCAAATTGGCATAGTTCCACTGACTTCAGTGGCAATTCACATTAGTTGTGTATCTGGCCTATAAAGAAATGTACCTGGCTGGGTATTTGAATTAGCCTATTACATTTAGCATTTAGGTTTTGTTAAGACGACTTTTGGAGAGAATTTCTCTTGTAAGAAATGGTGGCAACTTTTAAAATTCAGACCTGTTTATATTTATAGCACAGGCAAAAACCAAAAAAAAAAAAAAAGTTTGAGAGGTTATTGTCAGCTTTCAAGAAAAACTGGAAGCAGGACATATGTGAAATATCTTGAGAGAGACTTTTCCATGCGATTTCCAGCCCAGCTGTCAAATCCAAAGTCTGCATAAACTTTGAGTGTACCTTTGGGTTTATGTATTGTTAATTCAAACCAAACCCAAGCTCAAATCCTTTGGAAGGCCATTCATCATGATATATTTATTTTGCAATGTATTGCTGTTACATATTTCCAACAAATAATACTAGTATTTGTTATGTTTGTTATAGATGTGCCACAGCTGAGGTGGTATCCAAACACAGAACAAAAAGATGAACTCTGCCTCAAAGAATTTACAATTTAAGACAAGGGACAAAAGAATCACATCAAATAGCAAATAAACAAAATGAAAAAGCATGGCTCATGGCATAACATGAGAGTGACTGTTATGCTTTGCAGATCATTATAATGGTCCCATCTGCTTTTAAAATATATTGAAATCTATGATATTGTCATTATTATTCAGTTCACCACCATACTTACATGTTATGCTCCTTTCCTTCATTCCCTCTTTGTCCTGACTATCTAGATTGGAGGTTCCTCTGACTTGAGCCTACCTACCACTCCATTTTTGTTAGGTGCTAAGGTTTTCTACTGACTTCTAGGCACTAATACGATAATAATAATAATAAATAAAAAAGATTAATTTATGGAGTGGCAGAGAAGAGGGGTTTCAACTGTAATATGCAATGCCGATTTTCCTCTAAAATACTTACAGACTGTAGGCTTGCAGTTGTCTGTGCAGTGTTCAGATTATTGCAACATACAATGTAAAGCACAACTTGTTTGGAAGACGTTTTGCATCTATCCGTAGTTCTGTTTATTTCAGGGAGGCATATGGGCCCAACAGTATGGATCAGATTGTAGGACTGAATGTATATGTGTGTTCAGGAAAGAAATAAGATTTTCATGTATGTTTATACGTTTTCTCTTCTTTTATAATGAGTGGGCTGCTGCTTCTCATGCATATGGTTCTTC
This sequence comes from Alligator mississippiensis, assembly GCF_030867095.1. Taxonomy (NCBI): domain Eukaryota; kingdom Metazoa; phylum Chordata; order Crocodylia; family Alligatoridae; genus Alligator; species Alligator mississippiensis. Next base: position 247,070,123 of record NC_081825.1, read on the forward strand.
ATTTTTTCTTGTGCTTGGTGTCGGGGGGGAGGGAGCTGGGGATTGTTTGTTTCCTTTGGTATTTTTATTAACTACCTTCAGTGAGAGTGGGGTGAAAGTAGGAAATCCTGAGGTTGATATACTGTGTATATATCATGATATGTACGTGTTCATTGATAAGACTGTTATACATTTTCTGTATCAATCATTACCTTTAATCATGCGAGAAGTCTTTCTGTCTTCAAACAGATTGCCCTTGTTCTTGAAATTAAATAAGTTTTTGAAAGTGATTTGCTGGACCAGTACCAAATGATACAGATCCTTGCAGGAATAAGTTCTATATAAAATATACATATAGTTACTGTACTGGTATTTAGCTATGTTCTAGTTCTCCTACAAAACCTACATAGAAAGGCAACATCAAAGCTGTGGACATGTTATATATTTTATATCTTCCAAAGCCCCAACTTGACTGCAAGCCTGGAAAACTGTTTTTAGTGTTTTGCAAATTCCATTAGAAGGCATCGTCTCCATTTTCCAAAGTAGACCTTTGTTGTTGTACCCTAACATAGCACTGAAATCAATAGGAATCTGCATGGATGCAAGTCTACTGCCAAAAATCCTCATATTTTAAGTGTTGTAATAATACTTAAAGAATGCACAGGTGTTAGGTGCCTAAATATAACCCAAATCACATTTTTTTAATCACAGGACCTCTGTCATTAAAAATACATTGTATATAAAGAGTTTGTAAGAATATTTATAAGAATAAGTAATAATCATGTCACCTTGGTAATATCCCAAAGTCCCAATTAACAATGAGGGAGCTGTGTTCAGCATGGTATAACGAAGGAAAACATGAACCCTCAGATGTGTAGCAGAGGAGCTCCATGCCGTGGGCTTAGCCAGCACACAGATCAGCACCAGTTGTTGCGCTGCTAGAGCTAGTAGCACAGCCAGCCACCAACTGCAATAGCAGCTATTTTTGCATTATATCCCCCTCCCCCCACCAAAGGCAGTGCCCAGGGTTGTGGGCCTGGTTGCTCCTCCTCAGTCATGTTCTTGTGATTCCTCCCCAATGCATCTAACTTGACTACAGAAACAAGAGAAGCTATTAACCATGGAATGCCTTTCTGCTAATGGCATTACCTTATGTATCGGAGACATCTCATTGTTAACATTTTCACCTGTTGTTTCAGTCATCCTTGCAGATGGAGAACAAAACCCAGCACAAATGAATATTTTTTTAATGTTGATTTGGCTGGTTCCTTATATGAGTGTTTAGGTTATTTATCTCCAGTGATAACTCTGTGCTACATTTTTATGTTCTGTAGAGTTCTGACCAAGGAAAGGTAATTCACTCACAGGTACCAAGGAACTCAGCAATGATAAAAATGCACACAAATCCCAACCAAGTTCATGTTTCAAGTTGCAGGTTAAAAAAGTAAAGCTACTGAAGTTAAGTTCTTTTCAGTACTAATCACACCATGGCTGCAAATTAGCCAGTGGCCCAGAAATAATGCCTTGTCCAGATACACACTTTCAAATCTATGCAGTAAGAAAAAAAGAAAAGACTCAGTGAAATACTAGTTACTAGTTTGCATCTTTTGTGAATGTCACCTCTATATGAGTTACAGTGTATGTGAAAATACCTAAGGATGTCCTTCAAAGGATTTTAATATTAAAGGCTGTGTGTACATGAAATGAAAGGCATGTGTGCACGACACTTTAAAGTGGGTTAAACGCTTTTGCACCGCTTTAATGGTGTTTGTGTTTGCACGCATCAGCAGTGTATTGCCCAGTAATTCCAGCCGCTGTAGCAATTTCGGTGGCATAATGCACCTTAAATGACTTGGGGTGGAGCAAACTAAAACTCCTTTGAGAAGTTTTAGTTTGCTGTCCTACAGCTGCAGAGCGAAGCACCAGGCTCTGTGCAGCACAGGGGCTCTGCAGGAAGCCAGTGCAGACAGCCTGACAGCAGCCCAGGAAAGCAGGCTCCACCCAAGAAAAAAAAGTGGAGAGCCTAATCTTTCCCCTCTGCCCGGAGCCTGGCTGTCTGCCTGAGCTAAGCAGGGACCCAGTGCTTCCCCCTGTGGCTGGGGTGCATGTCCCCCAGGACCGCCTGAGCTGGGAGCCTGCAGGCAGTTGCCACCCGGGGTGGGGGGCACCACTGCCATGGGGGGAAGCACGGTGTTTTTAAAAACCTACACATGCACCAAAGTGATAAAAGGCACAGATGAGCACTGGAGTACTTGATGTAGACCATAGTCCCAATGTTAGGGGTCTCTGCCACTAAGGTTATTGGATACCTATATTTTGAAGGTTTTACAAAAGAGATAATGACTAGAATTTCAAATATGTTTAGTGGAAAAAAATCCACTGACCTAAAGACTGTAGTGGCTTTAACAAAGACTGCATCCAATATGCAGTTAGATCAGCTGGGCTCTTTTCACTCATTTCCACAGTTGTAGATCAGGCCCATTGTAATGCCCGGAGTATCTTCATTTTTATATAACCAGAAGCTAAATCTAATGCCCAGTGAACTGGTAAGAATCCTTCCATTGATTTCAATGGTGTCTGAATATGGTTTATGAACAAGAGAACATTGTTCACCTAAAAGGATGCTTTTGGGCTCATCTACACGTGTAATTAATGTGCATGAATAAACTTCAGAGCTTATTGCTTCAGAGTGTTTTGCTCCCAGGCACACTGTTTGAACATGTGCCCAGGAGCAAAAAAAACTCTGAAGCATAATGTAGGGGGTCAGCCTGCCAGCCCAGGGCTGCTTTGATGGGGCTCCTCAACATGCTGTGGAATAGCACAAGGGTGCTTCGTCATGAGGCTAGAAAGAAGGGGCTTTGGTTAGCCTTCTGGCTAGCCCTGCACTAAATCACCCTTTGCCCCAGCCATCCAGGGCAGTGTCTACACATGCACTGCTGCACATGAAAAAACTCTGAGATAACTCCTAACTTGTTGTGGAGTTTATTAGTTTTCTGCATCCTAACAGGGTAGATGTAGATGCTGAGAAATTTACTGTGCATTTAATTAGTCGACTGTGCAACAAACATCTTGTGTAGATGTGCCCTTTGTTAAACAAACTGCACCAAGTCAGCAAAACAAAACATTAATTTATCATCCAATATTACAAGTATTCCTTTTCCACAAAATTAGATGCTGTTTTCCAGCTCATAAGAACTTCAGTAGGTTCCCTCCAGAAGACACAAATGGGCTGCCATATAGATACAAGTGGACTCCCTTCTCAAACATGACCCTCTGTTTTTGCATTATGACAATACATTGGACAAGCAGGATGCACTTCTGTGTTTTGTCTTTCTGCCTGCAGTGATCTTTTTTGAACAATACATTCAGCTCTTTGTTATTCATGGGTTTTTTTCTACAAACAAATGACATGAAATCTCAGAATAGTGTTGAAGCCTTAGGAAAGTAAGAAGTGAAAACCGAGCAGATATTGTAGGGCTTCCAAGATTTGGGCCAGTCTTGTTTCTAGACTACTAAAAAAAGAAAAGAAAACAAAAAACAGATACATATAAGCCTCAAACAATTGCTATTCTTTATTTTGACATTAGATACAGAAATATTTGCTGAATTTGCCAATAAATGCTGTTTAACACCAAATAGAATTAATCTTAAATATGCATACATACATGCATACATACATATATGCATTTTACTGCATATACTAGTGTATACACAAATATATATACACATATATATGTATATGTATATGTGTATGTATGCATATATATACATATGTATATTTAACATTAATTCTACTCAGTGTTAAACAGGAATTATTGGCAAATTCAAGATGAGCTACACACACACACACACACACACACACACACATATTTGTCTTCTATGATTGCCTTATCTGTGGATCCAAAGATGCCTGATGAGGCCAATTTCAGAATGACAGATTCTGTTGCAACTTGGGCACGTTTCCATGTAGGGTGTGTGGCTCTGGATTCTTGATTCAGTCCATGACATGCTATCTCTGCCACTCCCACTTTTCTATCTCCTGTTGTCATCATAAAGTTTCAAAATACTGAGATCCTTGCAGCAGACTCTTCCTCCATTTGGGGTGATCCTGGACAAGTCTTCCATGAGTTGATGTTGATGTTACATTTTTTCAAGTTGGCCTTGAGTTCCTCCTTAAAGCGCTTTCTGTGCCCTCCTCTTAAGTGTATGCCTTGACTGAGCTGAGACCGTAAAACCTGCTTTGGAAGTCTGGAGTGGGACATCAAGATGATGTGGCTGGCGCAGCAAAGCTGATGTTGGATAATCATTGCCTCAATGCTCATGGTAAAATGCTCTGGAGAAACAAGGCTATCGCTCTGATATGCTACTAGTAAGTGAATCAGGAAAAAAAGGTAACAGCTGAACAGGCAAGATGTGTTGTCCAGAATGTATGATTCTGTTTTTTGATTGTAGCTACATAAATGAAAGCTATCTAAATTAGCTTTTGCATCAGATTCAGAATAAGACATAGAACTAGAAATCTGGGCCTAGCACAGCAAGACCTGGATTCATATGATTGCAACAAATGTCAAACTTTCTAGCTTGTCAAGAAAAGCTTGAAAATATTAACATAAATCATGCACTGATGCCTGACTGAAGCTGCAGATTAACTGAACTTTTGCACTGACTGTGAACAATGTCTTAAATCTAAGATCCACCATTTTGAAAAGAGCACTATTCTGACCTCAAAAAAAGCATTTGGGTACCAAGAGGGGAAAAAAATGTAGCAGGTAAATCCCAACTACCAAAAGAGTTAAATTCCTATACAGGGCTAATTTCTGGGGCATCTCATTGCTGCCACTTTTACCTCACTACCTGCTACCTCCCTTGTTGCCCCTAAGGTGGGTCATGACTCATGACACTTGCCACTCTGGGAGGGAAGTATGTTCCCCTGTTACTGAATAAAAACAAAGGTTGTTTCATAGTGCAGGGTGAGAGCTGAGAACCACATTAATGTGTTTGAATTTTTGAAGAATTTCAAACTAGATATGTAATGAATTTCATTTTGAATGATTTTTTCTCCCTGTTCCTGTTCCTATCAAGTCATGTCTTCCTACGATCCAAGTGGTTATAAAATTTTTGTTGAAATGAAGATACTTCCCAATGTCTGAGACCTCTTGTGATGAGTTGTAATCATCAAAATGTCAAAATAAAATGGAGAAAGCAATAGGTAAATTCTCCTGCAAGATATACCCTTGAAGCTGTTTGAGCACCTCAGAGCACATGCAAACAGAAATTCACACATACAAACATGCACTTTTGCTTTTAAATACCCAATGTGGACATGCAGATTTGCATTTAAAATGAGAACATAAGTTTTTGCACACATAAGCATAACCCATAGAAGAGCTTATGGATTTATAGAGGGGATTAAAAATGTCTGATATGTACTGTTCCACATATTAACATCTTTCTGGGGTGTTCTTACCTACTTTATTTTTATGTGTTTGCTTCTCCTTCATACTAAATGGCAACTCAGAGAAAATATTTTTTTCTAGTATATACATACTATTTGTTATATAATTAACTAGCACAGGAAGAAAAGTAATATTGTTTGTGTATTTTGATAGTATATGATCTATCGAATAATACTTTTAAGCTGTTTCTTCATGTTTACCCATAAAACATGATGCAAAATCTTAATTTCAGTTTGCCTTCAGTGGGAAGATTAACGAAATTTATAAAATGTTCCACGATTATATTTTTCTGAAGGCCTGAAAGCTTGTCATGTCTGTGACTTGCTCGTCCTGCATCAAGATACAGTAGCTGAAAGAGCAATACCCATCTTGAACATTACCACATTGACTTATAGAATTGTGCCCTTGAGAAAAAGACTGAGAGAAAAACAGAGAGCCATGCAGTGACAAAAATGAAATAGAACTGTCATCTGGCAGTTCTTCATAGTCCATCAAGTAAACTATTAAAGATATAAGAAGAGCCACAGAGTGCTTGGGCAAAGGTTGTTAAACCACTACTCCAAGGGCAGGTCACTGCACATTGCTAAGATTGTTAGTAAAAGATAAACCAGTTTTCACTATGAAACCTGACACTGCCAGTTTTCAGTCTCACCTTTAATACTGAATGCTTGCAGCCAGGGACCCAGCTGGATAAACTAATAATGTAAGGGTTTAAAAGAACACTTCTTATTGAAGTTCAGGCAACTGTTCATCGAAGAAGCTTAGCTCTCTCATCAGATAGCCGGATTCATATATTTACATTCCTTTACCAATATTCCTAACCATCAAAAATCTTTTAGATAAGCTTGCTCTAATTTAGATACATTTCATATGAAATTGTCATAGCGAAGTTAATTCACTTAAATATAAAAGCTCAAATGTGGGATTCAGTGTTGTAACCTTCAACTACTAAATGTCATCAATCAGTCCCTCAAAATTATGTAAGTAGTTTAAAAACCATGAGATTTTTTAATATAAAAATAAAGCCTCTGAGTTTTCTTTATTTAGCCTCTGACTTTCAGTATAAACTGAGTTACATGTCATGCTTTTCTTGGCAAAAATGGGGACTAACTAGAAGCTAAAAATATAACCTCTGGTATTCTCATAGATTAACATGACTCTAGGAGCTAGGGCTTTTAGGGAAGCATCAATTAATAGGATACTTGTGATAAAATTGGCAACATAGGAATTATGCCTAACTCTTATATGGATGTGCAGATACAAAACACAAGGGACCCCCTTCTCCCTCATCTACACTGAAAAAGAGCCTGGCATAATCTCAGGTCTTTTGTAACATATATGAGAAAAAAACAAGATACTGAACATTTTTTTGGCCTAAATCATCTCATATGAGTCAGGGTTACCAAATATAGTCCATGATTTTCAGGAATCCTGAGTATTCACAGCTTTACTTTAAGTCACTGGGAGCTGTGCATATTTAGTACATCAGGCCCTTAGGGTTTTCTAGCAGTGTTGATAGATGTTAATGTAAAGGAAAGTGCATGGTCCATTTCCATAATACAGAATCAAGTGCTGGAAACACCATACCATTCAGAAAGCTTTAGTTACTTTACTGCCTAAATATGAATGTACTTGTGGTCATTTTCTTGTTATTTCTGGCTAGTCCAGTGATACTCAGAAATAGTTTATAAAACCAAAGAGGCTATACCATTATCCCCTTTCTTCTGCTCTACAGAAGGCAGTAAAAGTCAGGTTCTGCTTCCTTTTAAGTATGAAAGTCTATAAGAGCATAAACTGGCCTACAAGTGAAGAAGTAAAATATTCTATTAATCTGATTATACGATTTATTACACCTGTAATTACTGCACCAGTCTGGAGGGAATGTAAAGTTAATAAAAACATTAACTGTCTTTGTCCTATAGCAGGCATTGCATAAATACACACTGTGAATATCCATTTTAGTTTTTTGGTCAAATATAATGGATTCATTTAGCAAGATTTTTCTGACAGAGGCAGTGAATTTTAGCAAACAGTAAATGTTCACATTATGATAATATTACTTAAAAAAAAAAGAAGTTGATATCAGAGAGAACAGGTCCTGAAAACTTCTAATCTTTCATTTTATCACCCCCACTGCAGTGGGTTAGGTATTTAGTCGGGCTGTGCAAAATTTTACCAGCTGTTTCATTTTGACACTGTTTTGACTCATTTTGAGCTTGAAACTGCAAAATCAAAATGAAACAAAGGGCTTCAAAAAACAGCCTCAAAACAAAATGAGGGCAGTTGAAACATTTCAAAACATTTTGAGTTTTGAAGCAGCCAAGCTGAGTTCCCTTCCCCAGGACTAGGATTGGGCTGAGGAAGGGAGATCAGCTCAGCTGTGCTGAGTTCCCTTCCCCAGCCTGATCAAAATGTCAAAATAGCGTCAAAACAGCAAAACCGTTTCAACGAATCAGAACAGAACAATGTTTTTTAATCAAAACAAAACTTGAAACGAAACCCTGTTCCATCAAAACGGGTGTTGAAAGGGAACGCTGCTGTTTCACACAGCCCTCGTATTTAGCATGCATATTTATCCACTCAAAATAAATGCCACTAGGTAGATGACTATAAGAAAGACTTACTAAGAGTCAATAATGTTGCTGTTCCAAATGTACCTTTGAATGTTCACCATTTTAATTACAGTGAGCAATTCATATTACTGTGTATTACTGCAATATAGTATTTACCTGTAGGAAATTACACCTGTTTAATTGTTTCAGATTCTGTTTCCTTCTAATTGCTGACCTACCCAGAGAGTATCAATCACAATATTATATTATTTTTAAAAGGACGTATGTCAGAGGTCTACATTTCAGGAGCTGAGAAGCTTCTTTCCCATCTTCATGCAACCTATTTCACAGGCAGTTGCCATTCTTTGTTATACCACTTCATGAGCCTATAAGTCTTGTGAAGTCTCTTTTTTTCCTCAGGAGACGTATTGCTTGAGTGCTAAATCTGTGCAAAACTACAACTGAAATCATATTTCCAACATCATAGCATGAGAGTCACATGAAGTCTAGTTGCCATTAACCTTGATTTTTCCAATTTTGAAACTTCTGTACTGTTATAAAAAGAAGTACAACTTATGAATTCAGTTTTAAAAATTAAGGAATCAACTCTCCACTCCATTACACAAGATTTATCCCTATGCATCTACCTAAGGAGTAAAACTCTTGTAGTAGATTAGAAAATCAAGTCCTAACTCCTCTGAGTTTCATATTTTGTATCTCAAAGCTATTCTTTGGTCCCAGTAACGTTGACATCAGTTGGACTCTTCAGCCTGGAGAAAAGAAGGCTCAGGAGGGACTTGGGGGCAGCCTATAAGTATATAAGAGGTGTGCATCAGGAACTGGGAAAATGTATGTACACCAGGGCACCCCAAGAGAAGACAGGGTCTAATGGTCACAAACTGCTGGAAGACCATTTTAGATTAGTCATAAGGAAAAACTTCTTTACTGTCCAAGTCTCCAGAGTCTGGAATAGACTCCCCCCAGAAGTGGTGCAAGCACCTACTTTGGATACCTTCAAGAAACACCTGGATGCTTATCTTGTATGGGTCATCTGGCCCCAGCTGACTTCCTGCCTTTTGGGCAGGGGGATAGACCCCATTATCTCGCAAGGTCCCCTCCAGCACTAATGTTTTTGAAATCTATGAAATCTATGACTTTGGTATCTGTATGATGAACAATGATGCCTCAGATTCATTGCTATTCTTAGACCACAGGCAGGCACCCACGTCATAATTTTCTTCCTGGTGTTTGTCCTAATCACTAGGCTAGAGTGCATCTTGTGCTCCTTGTCTGGTCCAGTTAATTTTTTGAGTTCTTTTTTTCAGATTGAACAGTTCCAAAACCAGACAACCTTAGTTGGGTGGGTTAGGCACTCTCCAGAGAGGTAGGAAGTATAGGTTTGAATCTCTCTTGGGAGAAGAAGAAATTAAACCTGGTCTCCCAGATTTGGTCATCTCAGGTGAATTATTTACTTATAAAACTATTGGACAAAAAGGGAAGATACAACCCCCTACTTCTACACCTTGAAAGAAAAGAGGGGTCTTGCTCTGTTTCTGAAAGAAAAGGCATAGGTTTCAATCTTCAGGAAAGGAATCTGAGTTGTGTATCTTAAGTAGGTGGACATTCCTCCATATGCAGCTCTAGCATATGTGCTTGAGCCCTAGAAAATGGCATCCTACACGGCTATTTTGACAGGCAAGGACTGTTGGTTTGTGGACCATTGCTGGCCATAACTTCCTTCTTCTAGCCATGTCCCTACAACAGCTGCAGGAAAAGGATAATATAGGTGTGTTAGGCTGATTGGTGGGATGATTCACTTGTGGCTGTCTATGGTAGTTTTAGAGATATTTGCATATTGTCTCCAACACAGGTCAGGATTGCAGTTAAGCATTAATAGTTCTTATTAACTATTTTGTGGGAAAGGATATGGAGAACTTTGCACCGACAGGTAGCAAGAGATGATCAATGCTTTTCACATATGCTGCTACTCAGCCATCAAATTGCATGTGGTAGCAATTTTTAGTGCTTCTCTAATAAGAATTTAAAATATTTTAGCAGATGATACTCTGTTGTTCATATGATTTTGATTTAAATTGATTGAAAATGTGTTTTGACAGAATTTTTTTTACACCTACTCTAATTCAGAAATCTTCATCTCCTGTCAAAGCAAATCATTGAACCTCTAAGGAAATCTAATATAAAATTTTCTGACATACAGTCATTTCTTTGGTTAATTATTGGTACGATTTTAAGATAAACTAGCCCATTTCTCTAGAATGTTATTGCTTATTTTCTGTTTCTTTAGTCAATCCCCATGGCAGAAGATCATTATGATAGTGAAGTACTACAGAGATACACACAGGACTTAACTGTACTGGGTTGTAATAGATGCAAGTGAGGAGAAGGACAATTACAGATGTCTTTAATCCACCTTTCCCCCCATCCTGATTTTTGGTTTGGCCTCAGATAACTCAGAAGAACTTTAGAGATGCTGTTTATCCTATTTTCAACTGAGGATCTGGAAGGGCATGCTCTACCCCATTCCATTTTGTCTACTAAAATACCTCTATCTATCCCTCACTATTTCTGGTAGATCCATGGGTGCCTGTAGATGTGCAGGGACACAGCTCTGACACACTGTAATTACAGCGCGTCAGAGCAGACTCGATTAATCCACTGAGTCTGCTGCAGCCTGCTAATTAGTGCGCTCCAGCAGCCCCCGCATCTCATGTATTCAACATCCCCATGCTTCAAATGGTGGTGAGGGCACTTTAACTAAAGCTTGTCAAATGAGCTTTAGTTAAAGTGCCCCCACTATCATTCTGAAGCATGGGATGTGAATACACAAGATGCTGCAGGAGCTTTAATTAGAGTGGCTCTCAGAGTTGCTCTAATTAAAGCACCCTCCTGCCCATCCCCAGAGCACATGTAAAGATGCCCCTTATTTGTATACAACTGGTTGTATGGAGGCCGTCATCTGTCACATTCTTTTACTGACTACTGTGTGAAAGACTTGCTGAATTTTCCTCCTCTCTTGCTGACAGGAAACACAGCATGGCTTTGTCATATGGCTCTCATTTATGCCATTTAAGAACCATTTCATTGGTGCACAGAATATTTCAGCCATGCCCTACCTCCACTCCCAGGCCTGCTTATACTGAATGAAAGAGAGGAGAGGAGAGATCATGTGGATATGACTATTCAAGCTTTCAGCCTTCCACCCAAGATTCCCCTGAATCAGAGTAATGCCCTTTGAGGACTGTTCCCTGTCCCCTTTTCACCATGGGGACAGAACTGGGTGCCATGGTCTGGCCATTTAAGTCTGCATGTTTCTGAACTTGACTGAGAAATCTTAAATGCGCACTTTGTTATATCCCAAATGACTTGACTGAATTTGACTTGGTTTTGTTTTCATGTCTACTATGATTAGCAAGAGGGTTTGTTGATTATATAACAAAGGAAGAAATGCCTAGTTGAAAAAATAAGGTTAATCTACTTGGATATTTTTTAGGCAACGGCATAACTGCTTACAATGCAACAAGCATTTTTCCTTTGGCTAAAATTGTTAAGAAAAAACTAGGTAATACTCACTTTTAAACCAATACTTACCTTCAAATTTTCAAATATTTGCCATAGAGTTTCTCATGTTCAATGCCCAATGTGACTTGCTGCTGGCTATACAAATTCATGTGTGTTTCTCTAAGGAAGTGCAGACATCCGTATTTTTTCAAATTTTCAGCCCCAATTTAAAGCTAAAACATTTGTTGAAGTAAATTTTCACACTGAAAAAAAAAGTTTAAGATATTTGTTTTGGGGGAAACAGGCAAGAAGCAAATTTACCTTCTGAATTAACTTTGCTACTTCAGAAACATCTGTGGCATAACCACATCTCTTGGCATGATTGGGTACTGCACAGTTAACTACATTATCTTGTTAGGACAGTTATATTCTCTCATATGACAATGACTTGCAATATGTAGTCACTGCCTTCTGGGGGAAGGAAAAAAAAACAGCAATTACCGTGCAGTACTCGAATCTGCCTGCCAACAGCAGAACAGTGATTTGTGAGACACATCAAGAGCTTCTGGCAAGATCAATCTACCGAGATCCCTCTGATAGAGGAATAATGAGTTGACAAAGACCAATGTTCAGTTGGGCCCAAGCCCAATAAGATTACTGTACAGCATCATCAATATTGTCTGTGTTTGGAACTGACACAATCAGAATGGAATCAATTGTATTTTCCACAGCACTGTCACACATGATTTTTAACTTTGGCTCACAGCAGTGTAAGGAAGCTTGCAGATGTTGGCAGATTTTTTGCTAACTTATGGGATGTCATTATTAAGTAGGAACTGCGCAGTACAGTAATTTGTGGTTCTGCTGTGTTCCCTCATATGGTCTCTGTGTCAAGGAGGGAGGAGGAGAAGATGCAATAGCCGGAGGGATTTGTCTGTTATCACCCTCATTTTACTGTGATGGTTGGAAATGCTATGTGATATTTAAAGGTGCAGCCTGTTTTCTAGTGTAGGCTTAATTTGGGCTGTGTATCAAAGCAATTGTACATAAACACAGGCAAATGCTAATACTTTGAAAAGAGACAACAATAAAAATGTTTTGATTCTCTGTCAAAAGACACGGGAATATGTAGATGACCCCATCTGCCAGATATTAGAAGTTATCCAAGGAGATAGAGAATCTAATAAGTGAATTGATTTTTTTAAACAATTCCTTCAACCTCCTACTACTGTGTTTTATAACCCGTTATTCTGCCACAGAAAGCTATCATCCATGCATTTCCCTGTAATCCATTTGTTTTTCTTTATGTGGATAATGTATGTTGTACTACTGATACAGTATTTTACAATATGATAAATTTGCACTTCATTAATACTCAAAATACCTTTTTAAAAGGGAGATAATCCAAAAGGTCTTATTTAGTGTATTTATATACAGGCATCTTTGGATTCCAGCTGCTTCTTTCATTTTCCCTCACCTTACTCTCATTCTGCTCTTTTGTGCATGGGGTGTGCAAATTTACCACTGGTGAAAGATGCTGGATTAAAAGCCCTGCAGACTGAAACCGTCTATTGATTTATAAAAGAAGGTAATACAGAGAGTGTGCTAGCCTGCATGCCTACCACTAATACTACAGGCGATTCATTCAGATGTTAGCATTCTACTACCTAACAATCCCTTTCACCATATTTCTAACAATATCATCACTTACCTTCTCAGATTCACAGTTCCTGGAGGTAACTGTTCTATAGAGGTAGCTATGCTTGGTATAAGTGTTACCTCAATAGGCGCTCTTGTGGGTAGAGAGTCTCATAAACATTCATTCTCTCCAGAGTTACTTATTTTCATAGGGTGCAGCCCGATAACCCATGCAGGACCAGCTGTACTATTAGTTATAGATTGGAAAGAATTATGGCATAACCCTTCCCTTCTCTCACTTGCCTGTATTAAATACTCTACTCCCACCTATTCTTCATTGCAATCCTGCCTCTCCTGAAGTCAATGAAAGTTTTGTCATTTGCTTCAATAGGATTAAGATTTGTTCTTAGCAAAGGCAAGGAATGTGTGCAAATACCTTTTGAGCTTTTGATCTGTTTTTTTTTCCCACTCCAGTGCAAGATCAGGTACAATTAGAACTGTTAGAAAGCTTTTGACAAAACCTGTTTTGTGTCATGCTTTATTGCTGATTTTCAAGCACCTGATACAGTGATCAACATAGCTGAAAATTTTGAAATTGATGAAAAAATTTCAACTTAAGGCAGAATCTGTCTTAAAAGGAAAATGATTTATCGGTTAGAATTGGTCTAGACTCAGAACATCTGGGTTCTAATCTTAGCGCTGTCATAGACTTTGTGTGTTTAGAATGCATGATTTATTTTAATTTTGTGCTAACTATAGAACACAGTTTGAAATAAATTTATTTTAATTACAAATAAAAATGGTATTAAAATGGTATGGTTTCCCCTGCTTGTAGGTTATATGATTTGTCATATATCTAGCTAATTTTAAAAAGAATTATTTTCATTTCGATAAAAGAAAATTGTTCAGCACTTTAACAATTTTCAGGGCCAGTGGCGCTTATGTCAAAACTTGGCAGCCAACCCTTACTCTCAAACATTGGTAAATGACAGTAGATGAAACAAATTATTCCTCCAAAATAAATTTCTGCTATCCACAAATCAAGATAAAACTATTATAAAAATTATAAGCTGTGTATGTCTTTAACAGTAGGTCAGATTGTACAATCTCATAAAATAACCTGAAATGAAGAGAGAGAGTATATGCAATGGTATATTTACTATCATATGTGCAGACTGGAATGGGAGCAAGTCATAGTGCAGAACTATTCCTCCTTTCCTCGCTCTCTCAGTTTAAACACATTACTTTCTATCCACCGTTTCTCACTGAAAAAGATGGCTGACTGTTCGCACTGTCAGGTAATTCAGGATCAGAGTTAAAGCTATGTTAATTAAAAACAGTCATACAAAGTCTAGACTTACCCATATTTAGACTCAGGTGAAGATATTTTCAAAAATGATTAATGAAAAGTAGTTTTATAAAACATTATATTTTACAATATTTTTTAAAATATTGCAGAATATGTTAATGATAAGAAGCAGAAAGCGAAACCAATTCAAACCCCAAATCAAACTAGCTATTTTCAAAGCATCCCCTTTTACCAACGAAATGTTAGTTATGGATTTCTGTTGGAAGAAATTCTACACAGAGCAGGAATGCAGCAGCATAAACAGACCCAATCCCTGCCTCCTCAGTAGGCCCCACACTTGAAGGAATGAGCCTATTGAGTAGGTTGAATGAGCAAGAGGGAGGCTGTATTAACTTGTATAGGGCTGCTCATATGAAAGAAGTTGATCCTGTTAAAACAGTGTGCAAGATCAGGGCCCTATATTGTAAGCTTCCAAGGGCTAGGGACTTTTATGTATGTAAAGCATCCTGCGTATCTGCAACACGATAGAAATAATAAATAACATTTTTTTGTTTGTTTTGACAACATTACTGACTAACCTTGGGTTAGGCTTTTTTGATGTTTCCGAGTTCTGGGATGTAGCATGTACTACTGGTATGGCTAACCACAAGTGTTCCAAAAGAAAGAGTCAAGCCCCCTCCCCACCACAAAAAACGAAAAAAGAAAAAGATTTCCCTAAAACTCTTGCTTTTTAAAAATAATAATGTGTTTTGTGATTTTTTTCCTTTTTCTTTATTCTATTTGTCATTTTTGGGACCTCTGAGAAACATTGCACTCATGCTCTTATGCTTTTAGCTCTAAGCAAGCTGGAAACCTTGCCTATGATTAAATAAAACAAAAATCTGAGATTCTCAAAAAATGTCAATCACCTGTTGTCATGATACTTGCAATAAAATCACCAGAGATCAAAACCCTGTGGGACATTAAACATTCTAACAGAAGTTTGATGTACAGTCAAAGGTGCAACCGGGTGCTTGAGCAATAGCTGGGCATGGGACGGTACCAGTGGCTGTGCGGCTGACTGTGCAGCAGTAGCTGGGCCTGGAGCACAGCTCCTGCTATTTTTGCACCCCAGCAGGGGTGGTGCCTTGGGCTTGTGCCTCAGTCACCCTTTCCACTTTTTTATGCTACTGTGTGAAGTAAATAGGAAGAATTTAGTAGGAATTTAGAATCTGCCTCTGTTCCCTTTGCACAGTGGAGCAAAACCTGGTAAGAATGTTTCTAGAAGTGGGCAATACATTTATATTTCTTTCTCATAAATACTGTGTAAATTTTCTTCAAGAAGGTTTCTGGTCTCTGAGTTTTCATCTGTTGTTTATATGGTACTTTTCCAAAGGATATATGTTTTTGCATATGGCACTTGCTTTCCCTTGGAATATAAATTGCTTTCATTATTTACTTACTTGCAAATCCTTTCCAGTAGCTGCACAGTTGTTGCTATGGTGTGTTTGCTATGGCTTCAGTATAGTTGTTAACTCAAGTTACAAATGCAAATCTTTCACCAGCTTATTAAAGTATTACAGACTAGAGCTTCAGGACACTTAGCCTGGTGCATAATCTTGTAGTGCAGTAGAACTAATGCATTTCTGGTGCACAGGAAGATCAAGGTAGAATTTACACAGATTTCCAGATTTTTTTGGTGCACTCACAACATACCAAGAGCAAAGTAATGTTTTCATGAGTGATATCCTAATATAAATTTGCTGGGGGAGATGGTATCAGTGAGGTGCCTAACAGTGTTTTCAATATATTGAAGGCATGCAGCACAGGAGATATATTATTATTTCACTGGATCATAGAAAATTAGTTTTGGAAGGGAACTCAGGCAGTCATCTACTCCAACTCCCTGCTCAAAACATGACAAGTCCCAACTATATCATCCCAACCAAGGCTTTATCTAGCCAAGCCTTAAAAACCTCCAACAATGGAGATTCCACAGTCTCTTTGCGTATCCTGTTCCAGAATTTTACTACCCTCCTAGTGAGAAGGTTTTTGCTTGTATCTAACCAAACTTCCCCTGCTTCAACTTGAGACCATTGCTCCTTGCTCTGTTATCTGTCACCACTGAGAACAGTCTAGCTCCATCCTCTTTGGAACCACCCTTCAGGTAGGTGAAGGTTGCTGTTAAATCCCCCTCGTTGTCCTCTTCTCCAGACAAAATAAGCCCAATTCCCTCAGCCTCTCCTCATAAGTTATTTGCCTCAGTCCCCTAACCATTTTTGTTGCCCTCTGCTGGACTCTCTTCAATTTATCTATATTTTTATGTAGTAGGGGCCCCAAAATGGACACACTACTTCAGATGTGGCCTCACCAGTGCCAAGTAGAGGAGAATAATCACTTCCTTTGATCTGCTAGCAGTGCTCCTACTAATGTAGCCAAATATACCATTAGCCTTCTTCACGACAAGGGCACACTGTTGGCTCATATTCGGTTTATTGTCCACCTCCAGGTCCTTTTTTGCAGAGCTGCTGCTTAACCAGTCAGTCCCAAGGTGCATGGGATTGTTCCATCCTAAGTGCAGGACTTTGCACTTGTCCTTATTGAATCTCATGAGATTTCTTTTGGTCCAATCCTCTAATTTGCTGAGGTCTCTCTGAACCTTAGCTCCACCCTGCAGTGTATCTACTACTCCCCCCAGCTTGATGTCATCTGCAAACTTGCTGAGGGAGTACTCCATCCCATCTTCCAGGTCACTGATGAAAATATTGAACAAAACTGGACCCAGAACTGACCCCTGGTTCACTTCACTTGATATGGGCTCCCAAATAGACATTGCACCATTGACTACTACCCTCTGAGCCCCATGATCCAGCCAGTTTTCTATCCACCTTACAGTCCATTCATCTAACCCATACTTCCTTAGCTTACTTGCAAGAATGTTGTAGGAGACTGTATCATTGCTAAAGTCAAGGTATACCACATCCACTTGTCTCCCTCCATCCACACAGCCAGTCTTCTTATCATAGAAGGCAATCAGGTTGGTCAGGCATGACTTGCCCTTAGTGAATCCATGCTGACTGTTCCTAATCACCTTCTCCTCCAAGTGCTTATAAATGGAATCCTTGAGGATCTGCTCCATGATTTTTCCAGGAAATGAGGTGGGATGACTGGTCTGTAGTCCCTTGGATCCTCCTTCTTCCCTTTCTTAAAGATGGACATTATATTTGCCCTTTTCCAGTCATCTGGGACCTCTTGTGATTCCCATGAGTTTTCAAAGGTGATGGCCAGTGGCTCTGCTGTCATGTTGGCCAACTCCCTCAGGATCCTCGGGTACATCCCGTCTAGCCACATGGACATGTACACATCCAGCTTTTCTAAATAGTCCCTATCTTGTTCTTTTGCCACAGTTGGCTGTTCATTTCCTCCCCAAAGGAGGTGCAGTAGTCCAGGAGCTGACCTTGCCTGTGAAGACTGAGGTGAAAAAGGTATTGAGCACTTCAGCCTTTTCTACATCCTCTGTCACTAGGTTGCCTCTCCCATTCAGTAAGGGACCCACACTTTCCCTGATCTTCCTATTGTTGCTGACATACTTGCAAAAACCCTTCTTGTGCCCTCCCAGGGCCAGTTCCCCTGTGCCTATCTCTATGTGAGTCAAAGTCTGCTTTTCTGAAGTTCGGGGCCCTTACTCTGCTGCTATCCTTCCTTCCTTTCCTCAGTCATCTTGTGGTTGCTGCTGCCCAAGTTGCCATCCATTACCACATTCCCAGTCAATTCTTCCCTGCTTGTGAGCAGCAGGTCAAGAAGAGCATGCCCCCCATTTGGCTTCTCCAGCACTTCCACCAGGAAGTTGTCCCCAACACTCTTGAAAAACTTCTTGGATTGCCTATGCACGGCTGTATTGCTCTTCCAGCAGATGCCAGGAGGACTGAAGTCCCCCACAAAAATCAGGACCTGTGATCAAGAAACTTCCACTAGCTATTGGAAAACAGCCTCATCCACTACCCTCCTGGTCTGGTGGTCTATAGCAGACACCCACCATAACATCACCCTTGTTGCTCTCCTCTCTGACCCTAACCCAGAGACTTTCAAGAGATCTATCTCCAGTTTCATACTGGAGCTCTGAGCAATTGTACAGCTCTTTTACATAAAGAGCAACTCCTCCTCCTCTTCTCCCTTGCCTGTCCTTCCTGGAGGTACAGCTATAAGACCTCCAGAAATGAAATATATAACATCCAGTGCACCAAATGCCCTGATGGAAAATATGTTGGAGGACCAAACAACAACTACGCACCAGAATGAACACACACCGGAAATCTATTAAATATAAGAATCCCCAATTACATTTCTCACAAGAAAACCACTTCTCTCCAATATCTTAGTTCTAATCCTCAAAGGGAATTTATGAACATTTTTCACAGACGAACCTATGACTTCACTTCATCAACCTCCTGGATACAAAAAATCATGGACTAAATTTAGACATTAGATTTATGACACATTATAACCTGCTTGACATCTGACTCCCCAGGTACCTCTCCACTATTTATCTGCTACATTCATCCCTCAATTTACATCTTCACTGACTGCCTATCTTGCATGCATACCAGCCTCTGGCTTCTTTACTGTTCATTCCATCCAGGAAGAGCACACACCACCTGCAGATGTTTCCTTAGCCTAATGAAGGGATTTTAAACCCAAAAGCTTGCTAAGAAAAATTTTTCCAACTATTTAGTTGGTCTAATAAAAGATATCGATTTACCCAAAGAACCTTATCATCCTACCAAGTCTGCAGTAGCCTCTGTTATTACAATCACATCATAGTTCCAGGATTTTGTGAGGACTTGCAGTTCTTCCTGCTTGTTTCCCAGGCTCCACGCATGCATGTACAGACACCCAAGGTAACTAGCTGATTGCCCTACTTTCTCAGGAACAATGAGGCCCCCCTGTTCCCACTCCTGTTTTCACTTCCTCCAGGTCACCCACTTCCCTACTTACCTCAGGGCTTTGGTCTCTATCCCCTGACGAACCTTAAGAAATAGCATCTTAACAAATTTGAGGCATAAAGACAGATCTGACTGAAGCTTAACCCAAATAAAGTGATAGGGATGCTGCTAGGCATAGTGAGGCACCATTTCAATTAAGAGGATTTTGATTTCTTGCAGTGACCAAAGATGGAAATATAGATGGGTAACTGGGCTGGCTGTTGCTTCTGCACCTGCCTCTGAGCTTATGACTATTTCTACCAGATACAGGCCCTCCCTACACTTATCTTTTACGTTTGCTACACTTGAAGATAACTCTGGTACCTCATTAAGCCAAGTTTAGTAGTACCAGAGCCCATTCTAATTTTAAGCAAACACTAACATTGGGAGAAGTTACATATCATGAACATATCCCTCTGATATAATGGCCTTTGCATTTTACTTAAACATATTTGTTAAATAGGCTTTCATGTATGTTGTGCACTATGCCATTTAATAATTAACTTATTAATACTGAATGTATTCATATCCCTATTCTTTCTTAGCATAATGCTGCAATAAATGGGTTGATTGCTCATTCTATCTAAGGCTATATTTATTCAATAATAAATAATAATGCTTAAACCCCATAATACATTTTAAATTTTTTCAGGTGCTTCCATTTCCTTTTATAATTTGTTGCTATTTTGACATTTCTCTTCTTGCTCTCTCTTTTTTCATATTTCCCTGTTACCGTATGTAAGACATTTTTGTTGTGTAGGAAGGATGTGTCTTCATATTGTTATGTCATGCATATCCTTTATTTCCTTTTGTTGTTCATCAGTTTTTCACCGTCCCTTTTTTATATGACACCTCTGAGATGGTACCCATAGCAACACCCACTAGTAGGGGTGAGTCTGTGAAGCTACTGCAGTCATCCCCACAGCTCAATGCTGACAATGCCAGTCATTAATCTAGCAGTATCTGCCTACTCAGATCTCTACAGTTCTTCTTCAGGTCTTTCCTCCCTCCAGCAGTAACCACCCTGTGCACAGAGATCCAGAAAGTTGCTGTTAATGATTTGTCACTTAGTTAGAACAGTTCAGGTTGGCAGCTCTGTGTAATCCACCCTCAATGGCACTGCCACATTGCATTATAAAACAATTACCTGTTATGTGACTTGTAAAGTAGGTGCCTGAACTTCCCAATTAAACTCATATGTTTTTGAACTAATCCCGCATCTTCATTTAAATGAAAAAAAAAAAATTCATTCTAGATATTGAATGAACAGATTTTCAATTTCCTATTCTTTTTTTAAAAGAACATCTTTTCTATAGTGATGTTCTCAAACAACTCACAGAGGAACTAATTCACTCTTCAGGGCTATTGGAGTATATAATAGCAGATTATTTTTTAAATAACGAATGATATATTTTAGCATAACACATATGTATTTTCGTTGTATTAACATGGATGAAACTCAGCATGATGTACACAAGGATTCCATACCCACCTAAAAACATAAGCTTTGTACTGGTCCTCTGTACAGGAGTCAGAAGTGGACTGGCCAAGTTCGCTGATGACACCAAACTTTGGGGAAAAGCATCCACACCAGAAGACAGGCGGGTGATCCAGGCTGACCTGGACAGGCTCAGCAAGTGGGCGGATGAGAATCTGATGGTGTTCAATGCCGATAAATGCAAGGTTCTCCACCTTGGGAAGAAAAACCCGCAGCATCCTTATAGGCTCGGCAGTGCTATGTTGGCCAACACTATGCAAGAAAGAGACTTGGGGGTCATCATTGACCTCAAGATGAACATGAGCCTGCAGTGCGATGCTGTGGCTAGTAAAGCGACCAAAACGCTGGCTTGCATCCATAGATGCTTCTCAAGCAAATCCCGGGACATCATTCTCCCCCTGTACTCGGCCTTAGTGAGGCCGCAGCTGGAGTACTGCATCCAGTTTTGGGCTCCACAATTCAAAAAGGATGTGGAGAAGCTTGAGAGAGTCCAGAGAAGAGCCACGCGCATGATCAGAGGTCAGGGAAGCAGACCCTACGATGACAGGCTGAGAGCCCTGGGGCTCTTTAGCCTGAAAAAGCACAGGCTCAGGGGTGATCTGATGGCCACCTACAAGTTTATCAGGGGTGATCATCAGTATCTGGGGGAACATTTGTTCACCAGAGCGCCCCAAGGGATGACGACTAGGTCGAATGGTCATAAACTACTACAAGACCATTTCAGGCTGGACAAAAGGAAGAATTTCTTTACTGTCCGAGCCCCCAAGGTCTGGAACAGCCTGCCACCGGAGGTGGTTCAAGCGCCCACATTGAACACCTTCAAGAGCAAACTGGATGCTCATCTTGCTGGGATCCTATGAACCCGGCTGACTTCCTGCCCTTTGGGCAGGGGGCTGGACTCGATGATCTTCCGAGGTCCCTTCCAGCCCTAATGTCTTTGAAATCTATGAAATCTATGAAATTTAGTTTGAGGACAGGAGTGCACAAATAAGTAACCAGGAGATAAGTGAGGGTGGGAAATTGTAGCATGTCAGCTGTTTTGTGTGTCTGTTTTTACATAAACTAAATGTAAAGTACTGTGATTTAGCTGTCACCTACCACAGAATGAGAGGTGTGAACAAGCATTTGCCACACCTGGTTTAGGTTTAGGCAACTTAATTTAAGCTGCTTAAACCTAACCTGCCAGCAGCAAATGCAGGCATTAGCTGCTCCTGGGAGTGGCTGAGCCAGCCCAAGGTAAGTAACTTGGGGTGGAGGGGCTGATAGGATTAGAGTTGCTGCTGCATCCATAGGGGGGCTGGCAGGTCCAGGGGGGACTTGAGGCAGGGGAGGACAGGGTGAGATGATCAGTCTGAGGGAGGGAGCTAGTCTGGAGGCAAAAAATAGCCTGGTCAGGATCCGGAGGGGAGGGGAGGGGAGGGGGCAGGGCAGGGCAGACAGGAACAGCACAGCCCTGGGGCTGGGGTGAGTGGGTGGGGTTTTCCAGCTCCAGGACTGTGCTGCGAATACATGCAGTTGTTCACTAGGTCAGGTTAACCCTTTGTAGACTGGGTTAACCCTTTATCAATCTAAAGTTAGTTCACCTTGGATGTGTCTACATGTGAAATTAATGCAATGCAATACACTTCTGTGCATATTGCATCAGAGTTTATTGTTCCTGGGCACAGCATCTTTATGAGCACCCAGGATCACAGCATGTTGGGGCAGGTCAGAGCAGCCCCAGGTGGCAGCGGGACCAGGAGGTTAACCTGACAGCCCAGGGCTGCTCCAGCCTGGGTCAATGTGCTGCAGAGGGGCTGGCTGGAGCATGAGGGTGCTTCAGGGTGGGGCTAGCTAGTAGGCAGTCCCCATACTGAAGCACTCTTATGCCTCAGCCAGCCCTGTTAGCCTCTACATGTGCATTGCTGTGCACTAAAAAATGCCGCTACAGAGTTAATTAGTTTACTTTAACCTAATAGGGACACGTGTAGATGCTGAGGCTTTACCACAGAGCTAATTAGGCAGTAAACATCTTGTGTTGATGCACCCCTTGTGAGGTGAACTTAGGTCTCGTGTGCCGTTTGGGGGGGGGGGTTATTTAAGCCCTATGGTCACCTGCCTGACTAGGCATTTAGATCAACCTGAGCTTGGTTAAGTTGATCTAAATGTAACACTTGTAGGACATGTCTAAATGAGATGCTTAATGAGCAGTAGACTAAGTGTACTGCACATTACTACACACAGCAAAAACCATTCTAATATGCTAATGCACAGTTGTATTAGTCTACTGTACATTAAGCATTACACAAAGCAAGTGATCACACTAATGCACAGTATGGCAGCCTATTACACCTGTATTTAGTACTTGATTATACTAGTACTAAATTTTAATGTACAGTAGGCACTGCACATTAATGAGCATGTAGATGCACTTGTACATACCCAGAGTAGACCCAGGCAGTTGTCATAGAATTACTGGTGTCTTGCAAATGCTTCCCCTCCTTTACCTGAAGGGTAACTTGTTTGTGTGCCCTAAGATAATGTTATCACTGACATTCACAAATGAAACTAAAGCTGCTTGTAAAAGAAGCTCCATTTAACTATAATAAAAATTGGGTGTCTATTACCTTAGGTGTTTTGGAAAATCCCACTCTAAACTCTTACATTTCTTCAGTTGTTGGGATCAAAGCAATCATTTATGGATTATATTTATCTTTAGTGGGCTGCAATTAATGCATTTAATTCCATTAAATTAAGCACTTAAATACTTGTATGTTAAGGCAAACATGAACCTTTAGAAATATACATGCATTTAAAATAATTAACAGAAAGTCAGAAAGAACAAAATACACATTTTAACAGCATAACTTTTTTCTGTGTGTATCCAAACCTGTAGAGTTGTGAGGATGCTGATGATACTAAATTGCAAGATTATCTAAATCTAGATTATTTGCTACTGTTTTATTCAAGATTAAATTAATTCCTTTTCAGAGAAGCCCCACACAGTCCTTATTATAATTTATATTACTTGATGAAGCTCCACAGGTAATGAAGCTGAGCACATGTGTAGAGAGTTGCTTCTTCCATAGCTGGGATCCTGTCCAATGCTGCCAAATAGGCAGACACATAGGCAGCTCTTAGATATAGTTTAGGGATTTAATCTGGTGCAGATACTGTCAACAAACCACAGAGGTGTGAGAAAACAACTGCTTCTTCCACTTACATCCTGGAATAGAGGCTGTGGCAGGCTGTACTGCTGTCAAAAGTTCTGATCATGTCTGAGAGTGAACTCCATAAACCTAGTTTAATTTTCCATACACAGCTTAAAAGACAATATATCTCAGTTTTATGAGGACAGTCCTAGTTTTTATATCATGTTCTGCTGTGCTGACTGCTTTTTTCAGATTGTGTGAAATGACCCAGCTTTTCATTTGATCAGCCAGTTTTAAAAATGTTTGTTCAGGTCATATTGCTGTATCAATGTAAAAGGTATAATTTTCAAGACCAAGGGTGCCTATACATGTGCTCTAGGGTGCAGGGGAAATGAGTGTTTTAATTAGAGTGTCTTTTGGGAGCTGCTCTAATTAAAATCTCCACGGTATGTCATGTATTCAGCATCCCACATTTCAAAATGATGGCAGGGGCACTTTAACTAAAGCTTGTTCAATGAGCTTTAGTTAAAGTGTGCCCACCACCATTTTGAAATGTGGGGCAGTGAATTCATGAGATGCTGCAACTAGCTGCTATGCAATACCACCCTTATAGGGACCGAATTTAGTGTGCTTTCTCAGAGGTATTGGTTGAGTGGTGGGATTTGGTATGGGAAGTCCAGATCCTCTCTCTAGCTCAAAACAGGATCCCAGGCTGTGCCATAACTCTATGTATGAGTGCTTTTTAATCAAAAGAATCTAGCTTTGGTTATGTGCCTGAAGGGCTAAACTGTTGAATTTCGACTCCAAGTAACTTCATAGAATATCTCTGTAATAGTCTGCAGGGGAAATCATAAATGTCAGTTCTGCTTACAATTTCTAAAAAACATCTAGATCAATAGTAAATATATATTTAATGATATTTCTTTATTTAAACAATTATATTGAAGTTTCTCAGTAGCTCTGTCAAATAAGGAAAATAGTTTTCATTGCATATGGTTTCATTTTAACTGCAGGAAACCAATTTTAAGCTGTTTTTTCTTAAAGAAATTAAACTGGACATCACTTGTAAATCTTCTAAATGTAGTAGACATTGCTCAATTCCCCCAAATGCCTAAATGGATATTTAAAGAGTCCACCATCATTAAAATAAAGGTACTCTGAACATTACTAAAAAAATAGTCCCGTAATTTCTCTTTCATACTCTTTCTCACATGTGAGGTACTCAGCAAGTGTAACTGCATGCTTTACTTTTGAAATCAAGGATGCACTAATGGTTTATACTTACTGAAGAGATTATGCGTAGTCAGTATTTTAAAAATCCATTAAAAACAAAAGACAGAAACAAAGGACTGGGTTTACATTTGACAGCCACTCCGTTTAGTTCCTTCCTACAGTCAAGAACTTTGATGCTATTTCTTCTGGATTATAATGAGACAGTTCCACAAGGTAACTTCACTGAATAAAGTAGCAAACCTTGCATCTGGGAGGAAGTGGTTTTAAAAAGTAAATAATTAAAAAATGTCCTGGAATCAAATTTTCTACATGATAAAATTATTTTAGACAAGATCAATTTAATGATTTATGGATTAACTGGAGGAACTGGTGGTTCTTATACAGAAGAGAAAACTATTTGGGGGATATTTATGATGAACAGTCAAGATTCTTACTAAAAATAAAAATAAAAGTTGGCATAACAAGAGGTTATCAGTGACCAAAAAGATGTACTTCCCAGTGTAGGAATATACAAATGACATTTTTGAAAACAAAATACTTAGGAGGCTTAAATGAGAGTTTCACAAATGGAAAGAGGAATTCTAGTCCCAAGTTGGTCAATAGGGGCATGTCCAAACAAGCACAGATGTGCAGTGTGCAGCACCACAGACCTGTCTGCTACTTTGCAGTGCAGGGGGTTGTTTTTGACTCCAGCAGATCCCAGGGTCAAAAAACCCATGGCAAAAAAAGCAGGGCAGCTCACATAGCAGCAACACACACTGCCCCAAACCAGAGCCTGGCTGGCTGGAGCCACACTCAGGGTGCCGGCCAGGCTTCCTGCCACAGCTGCAGCTCCCATAGGCCCCACAGTTGCTGGCCCCAGCTTTCCCCACCCACGGTAACCTGCCATGCACCAGAGCATGCATGGCACTGGTGCTATGTTCCAGGCACAAGTAGCAACGGCATAAGTTATACTGGTGCTACATGTCCCTGGGAAAACGAGCGTTCCCACTTATCCGAATGTGCTCTAGGAGTTTTTCTATTGAAATCAAATTAGCTCAAGATTTCACCCCAAGAGTGGAAACTTGAGGTTTTTCCCACATCATATCTGATGTCATGGTGCATACTGGGTACAATAAATTAACGTTCCTAGAAACTATTTTTTAAAAGATTTTAATGTTGATCTAATGAGATCCTAGATAGTTTATGATTTCACAGGAGTCGCAGCAACTAACACCAGAGGATCTGATAATCTTTTTAATGTGTTAAAAATGTATTACATTTTGCCCCATAGAAAACATATATAATCTGGCCATTTTACTCTCTAAAAAAAGGATTTCCTGTTGATGATGTCTGGTCCCTGAATTCCCTCATCTGCCTCTTTGGGTATAGTCAGGTGTTCATTTGTAGCACTGCAAATTTTCTGAAGCTCCACAAAATGTGGCAAGAAATGAGTGTACAGGCATTTGTGTGCCCAGTGTTCTGGAGTGTCTGGCAGGAGTATGTACTGCTGGTGCTCCACAGCCAGTGTGCAAAGATCCCAGAGTGCTTTGTTCAGGCCTGTATCTGTAGAGGTTCCAGAAGACGGTCAAGCACAGAGGAAAGTGACAACTGGCTGGCCACTGAGGGAACCCCACCCATCAGGGACTCTTCACCCACCTTGTGCGGTGAATGCAGAACCTGTTCACTTCTAGCCTGCAATGGATTTCTGCTGCCCACATGCCCTGATGCTCCCAATCCAGATAATTCTAAATGGAGGGACAAACAAAGTAGGTTGCTTTTTTACTTATGTATTTATTTCATAGGACAAATTTTGACAAACTAAGGAACTAGTTAATGAAGCCATGGAAGAGGAGCTCAGGGAAACCAATTCAGAGAAGACCTGGAACTTAAGTTGGGGATAGTCCTGCTTTGAGGATGAGGTTAGACTAGGTAACCTCCTGAGGTCCCTTCCAACCCTAATTTTCTATGACTTTATGATAAGTCCAGTATGCACTTTATTCCTTATACCATTGTCAAGCTTGCCACTGCTTTTCCAAGAGCTCATTCAGCTCCTGCATGGGCTCCTCCATAGTGCCATGTGCAGCCATACAGACAGGACCAAGACCCTGTTCAGTATATGCAAGTCCATAGTGGGAGAGGCAGTATGTGAGGTGCTCCTGACTGTGCAATGGGCACTGGCACTATGATTCACCCACCTCGTCATCCCATGAGAAGTCATTGGTTGATAGGAGGGCGTTGACACTGGCTCCACTTCAAAAGGAGGAGCTGCAAGATTTCTTCTTCATCCTAGCCATGCCCTTTATGAAATAGAGCAGCCAGTCTCCACACTAAACATATGCACAGTTCCTGGTTGTGCAACCATTGTACAGGGCTCTGACATTGCTTCCATTTCTGGAGAGGCTCAGATGAGTCCCCCATTCACTCCTGAATGACATTTTTCTGGTTGTAGAAACCAGCAGGCAAATTTTGAAGTACCCAGACATGAGCTCAATCACACACAGGTTCTTGAGTGGTGACCTTACTTTCTGCAGTACCGTTGCTTTTTGCATTGAAGCCACTTTCATGTTGGCCTCACAAAGGTCCCTGGTTCAAACCAGGCAGAAACATTTTCCCCTGCTCAGTACCCTTCCTCCATGCTGGTAATGTCAGGAATGCTGATGAAACAAGAAGAAATATTTTTGGCAGGGCACAACGGTCTGGGAAGTAAATTCCTACCCTGATTCTTGGGCAGGATGAACTTGGTCTTGTTCACAAAGAAAGGCAAAGTTGAGCAGTGCAACTACATGGAGATCTGTGAACCCTCTTGCCTCTCTGGGGTAGTAGCATTCAGGGTGCCAGGAAGATTTCCTGGAGCCCTGGTGAGAAGAAGTGAGGAGTACATCCTTCTGGAATGCTGGAGGATAAAGGCATGCCCTATGGCACTCAGTCTAACTGGATAGGCATTACATGTGGCATTACTTGTTGCTTTGCCGGGAAGCTGCTTTTACAAAGAGTTAACATTTCTTCATGGAACTCCCATGATTTGTCCAAGAAAAGCTGTTTGAATGTGTGTATACTTGCTGTTTGCAATGCCCCAAAAGCATATTTCTCACTAGAAATATAATGCTTGTCAAGGGCATTTTCTCCATTCCCCCATCCTTTTGTTATCTTTTGGCCTTTTTCTTTCCACTAATTCCATACCTCTGCCTTCTCTCCTTCCTTCTCTTCCTCCTCTTCTTCTTCCACTATCTTTCCCTCTCTCTCCCTCTCACCACCCTCCCCAGGTATTCTTGCCAGTTCCTCTCTCCTGTCTGTGTTACTCCTGTTTGCATTATAGATTAGGCTCATGACAAGGGTTATTGAAATACCATTTGCAGAAGACCTCACTCAGCAATGCTTACTGCCATTACTTTCATGGGACAATGCAATTCAATTAGCCACAGAGACTGTGTGAAGTAGTAATGAGCATTGAGACTTCTACACACTGCAGTTGCATCTACATGTGCAGTTAGCACATAGCAATAAATGCTGGTGCAGTTTGCACTGGAGTTTATTGCTCCTGGGTGCAGCATTTACATGTGGGCCTGGGACAACAGCATGCTGAGCCAGGGCAGAGCAGCCCCAGCTGGCAGTGGGCTCAGGGGGTTAGCTTGCCAGCCTGAAGCTGCTCTTCCCTGGCTCAATGTGCTGCAGAGGAGATGGCTGGGGCACAAGGGTGCTCCAGTGCAGGGCTGCCAGCAGGTAGCTCCTCAACTGTAGCACCCTCATGCCTCAGCTAGCCCCAGTCACTGTCTACTTTGGCACACCAAATAACTCTGCCATAGGATAGTACTTGCCCTGAACAGTACTATTCTACAGCAGAGTTAATTAATTTACTGAGCCCTAATGGTACATGGTGATGCTTTACTTCAGAGCTAATTAGTCAACTCTGCAGTAAAGCCCAAGTGTAGATGCACCCACTGTGGCCTTAAATTTTAATGATGAGTATCACCTGTGATTCTTGCATTCTTTTAGTGATGGTGGATACCTCATGATGGTAAGGCAGCTGAAGAGCAAAAGAGGACTTTTTGTTCAATAAATAACTCTTTACAAAAGGTAGATATTAATTAGTTCTAAATGCCTATCAAATTACAAGATTATGTTCACATTAACCCAAATTAAGTCATAATGATTAATGAAATTTCAAATACCAATAGAATTAATTATAATTAGACACTTTTTTAAAGTGACTGAATTCAATTTCCCACAATAGATTTTTCAGTATTAGTAGTAAATTATATGCATGTTTCAATTATATGGAAAAAGTAATAATCATGCTGAAAGTAGTTTACCATGGAGGTTTGTTAAAGAAACTTAATCGTGTATTTTGGAGCCAAGCAAATAGTATTTCTAATATATTTTTGGAATATGAAAATTTAGACTAAGGGGAATTCCATCAGTTATCAGAAAACTATTTTTTTTCCAAGAGCTCCACAATATGATTTTATATGGCCTTGAGTCACAGAATGTTAACATCCACTTTGCTTTTCCATGTTTGCTGACTTACAGCACTGATGATGTCTGATGCTAAATCATGACATAATGAAGTGCTGAATTACTTTTTCCAATTTCTACTGAAAATGCACTTTAGTTAAAAACAATGCTTGATTAAACTTTTTTTCTCTGGTCTAACTTGATCTAATTATTTCTATAAATTGAGATGGATCCTGGTTTATACAAAATTATCCTAAAGTATGGCTGGGTTACTTACAGATTTTGGCTAAAATAGAAGGAAATAGCAAGAACTGGACTTCTGTTAGTAGTAACCCCAGTGTTGCTGGCCCTTTTCATCTAGGGCAAACGCATCATCGCAACAGAAATGTTAATATTTTAAACTTAATTCTGAAAACCGTTTTAGTATGGGTAGATATCTGACCAAGTCCATCTGTTTTATATCTGATGCCAGTGCCTCTATCCCTCTTTGGATGCTTTTCATTAATGGTGAGAGCACATTTACATTAAAATTCACATCCCCTTTTATCTTGGATGTTTATGCCATGAGGCTTCTGCTTGAAAACATTTACCATATTATTACATTTCCAAGAAAGGTGAATGTCCAGGTCAGGCTTTTTTATTTTATCTGTACACAAAACAAAACTGAGTGTCCATTTGTTCACACAAGCAGAATTTGTCACCTCTTGAACATATTTATTGTTCCCTTTTTGGCTAGTTTCCCTAAATTGTTTCAGATTTTCCTGAGTGAACTATTGCTGTAACTTATCAAATCTTGTCATGCCCCAGTCAACTGGTCCAGGAATTCACTACTACCAGTAGTGCTAAATAATGTCTTTTGAAATTTTTGCTGACAGAGCAGTAGAACACAGATGCCTGCATATCATACTTTGCAAACAAACAAAACAATCTGCCAAAGCATCCAAGGTTTCTGGCTGCAACCTCCACATTAATTTAAAAGTTAAAGAACAGTACTTTTTGTATGGGTGTGAAAGGAAAGAGCAGGTCTTTTAGTGAGAGTTTGTAACTAACTTCAGACATATCCAATAGAGCTAGATTATGCTTCTCAAGTAATAGACAGAAACAACACCAAATATTTGGTCTGGTGGAAGGAACCCCATTTTGAGAAGTATGGCAATTGATGTATTGTCTACCACAAAATTGTATTGTGGCATGCATAGGCATATACTTATTTTGGCTGAAGAATGGCTTATTTTAAGAATGGCCTTTTTCTATCAAGTATAAGAATGGCTTGTTTCTATCAAGTTTAAACAGTTTTTTATTCAATTTAAACCAGAAAAGTAAATCCACATGAGACCCACACTTTAAGTTTAAATTTAGAAGATTCTGCACATAAGTGAGCTCATTGTTTTTCTTTCAGCTTCTAATCATCAATGATGCACACACAACCACCTACCCAAGAAAGTATTTTGATATCTTACTCGCAACTCTTTCCAGTAGTTTCTGGTGTGACCATTCCCCTTGCTCAATGCTGAGCTTAAATGTTCAATCTATTTTATACATTTTCTGTGCCTCAGTTTCCCAACATATAGAAATATTAATATTTATGTGTAAGAGTATTTTCAAGACTTTTGAATTACTTATAAATAGTTGATTATTATTATTTGATCATTATTATTGATAAATAGATACACATCACTTGGAAAATCTCAAAGAGCATAAGTTGTGTTTTAATTTTAATTCTTTGAGTGTTATAAATTTTAACATTTAATCTCACTTATGGATATGGAGAGCTCTCCTCTTCTTCTCTTTTCTACCACTACAGGGCCTTCTATCTGCCACAGAGGGTGGGTAATGATATCTTGATAAACCCAGTCATGAGTCCAGTCCAGTTATTACTCAAGAGTCGCTCAATAATGCTAACTAGCATAGTCTCCTGCATTTTTGCTCCTTACTACTTCAGGCAAGAAAGTCATAACCTTGTAACTCGTAGCTATCCAGGCAGACAGTCCTATATTTGCTCAGTACACAGTATCATGAGTTCCTTTAAGGAAAGAATGATATACCCAGTCTTCAAGTTTTGAAAGAATGATAATTTATTTCTTTTAATAAGAAAAGTCACAGTATAATTTCAGAAATTTCAAGTAACTTAACAGGATAGGACCAGATCCTTAACAGTGGAAATCCACACAGTTTCACAGGCTTTAATGAAACTAAACTGATTATACCAGCTGAGGAACTGGTCTTTGGTACAGC
Source organism: Alligator mississippiensis (assembly GCF_030867095.1). Taxonomy (NCBI): domain Eukaryota; kingdom Metazoa; phylum Chordata; order Crocodylia; family Alligatoridae; genus Alligator; species Alligator mississippiensis. Next base: position 247,102,068 of record NC_081825.1, read on the forward strand.
AGAAATGCATATCATTGCTAGAAGTAATTTAGATGAAACTGTCTTGAATACAGCAAAAAAAAATTAAAAATATAAAAATTAAAGTCATCTATATTTTTAATGTACCTCATTGTAGTTCATGATGTAAGGACCCCCATATGTTCTGTCTCATTAAAGCAACATTCTCTGTAGTGTAATGATGTAGTACACATGGAGTCAAGTAGTACTTAATGTGATTTTCATTTTCATCTGTGCGTTTCATTACAGGGCATGGCTATCACAGTTTTTCACCTAAGATCTAAGTGTTGTAATGAAAAATAGGAGAAATGGTCAGATGATCCTTATGTTTCTATAATTCTATAATCCAACAAAGCAGGAAACTGGTTTGATTAACCTCAGAGACAAGAGCCAATCTTTCTAGAGTTCCATCACAGGTTTAATTTCTGATTCTTTACTTGGATTGACATTGATGGACCCTTCTGGATATATAAAATCTTACTGACCCTTTGCAATTAGTCACCCATGCATATCTGATTGTAGAATTGTGGCCAATATATGGTTATATTATTGCAGAAGGCAGAAATTCAGTACGTTTAGATTGCTGCTATTTGTAATGCATTTTTCTTAAGGTAAGATAAGATTAAATAATCTTATTAGTTTTATTTGACCAGAACCAGTTATAAAACACGTTTTTCTTGCCAGTTACTTATTTAGCTATGGGGATGTTATTACTGTAATATAACCATAATGTTCAGTTGAATTCATCACTTTATCTTCATATGCAAGGAAATACCTTGGTTATACAGTCTAAATGCTGCAAGGTGCTCAGCATGTCTTGTGAGGTGTTCAACACATTGCAGGATGGGATCCAAATGACTTCATTTATAGCAGTTCTCTTGTGTTGACAGGAAACGTCTTTGTGCATCAACTGAAAAGGAATCACAAGCTAATACAGTAAGGCTAGTTTCAAAGTAAACTGCAACAAACCACATGAATATGTAAAACTGAGACATTTTCATGAAACATTTCATCTGCAGTAGTAATATCCTGTTCTCATTTGTATAAAGATTTTGCTCTTTGTCTCCTAAATTTCTTTATGAAGAGAGAGGACAAGCAAGCCTTTGAAAGAGTAAAAGGTTAGAAATAGCCTATGAAATTAATTTTCTCCATTTAAGAAAAAACCTAGATACAATTTGATGTGGCAACAACCTCTAGAACATAAGCTTCTTGACCTTGCCCTTCCAATGACCCCAACTTTGACCTCAAGGGACACCCTCTCAAGGGATGAGAGGTATGTTATTACATGTTATTTCATTACAAGGCCCCTGCTGAGCAGAGATTGCCAAATGGGCTCAATTAAGTTGTTTCTTGTGATGTGGATTACTGTCTACTGGGGCGAATTGATACTAGTAAGCATATTTCATTTTCTTCAAGTTTGACTGGATATGAAAAGCATGTGCTCAATTCACTTCTGTAATGCTACAGTATATGATTTATATCTAAATATAAAAACCATAATGTAGAGGTTACATACTACAGCCCCTTCTCACCACTTGCCCCTCAAAAAAAGCCACATTATCACATTCAAAGACTGCCTACTCAGGTCTAGCCACACAAAGCTACCTTTAAACAAAATTATATCAAACAGCCATAGCTTTCTGATCAACATCAGCCTGTTATTTAATGTGGAGGATGAAGTTTAACAAAAGCCCAAACCCAACATAATATGCTTTCTAATTCTAGGAGTGATACAGAATGTTGTTTTACTGGAAGTTGTTGAAGCATAGGTTGAACAGAGCCGGTTCTTATAACTATATCGTCATTCATCTGTATTTGAATACTGGTAGGGGATGAGGTTTGAGGTGGAAGCTATATGTAGTATAGAAAATATACCATATAATTGGAGTACCCCAACTAAATTATCTGTATTTAATAGATCTTTCCTTCCTGATTCAAATTTGTTTGAAATCAGTGACAAAACTCACTTGGTTTCTGTAGATTTTTGCTAAATCCCTTAAAATGCAAAGGGTATATCAAAAAAGATCGAAGGTCCACCAGGCCTTAGTTGGTCAATAGGGCTGCCACAGTAAAGTACCCTGGTTTCTGTAGCCAATGCCACACGAGGGAGTGACATTGCATCAGGGCCAGCCACCGTTGACTGCCTAAAGTAAATAACCAAGTACCAATTTACAGCTTATTTCCCTGAGGGTGACTAGGCGACTAAACAGGATAGAGCACCTGTACTATCAGGTATCCAACTCTCATAGGATTTCATAGATTCATAGATGTTAGGGTCGGAAGGGACCTCAATAGATCATCGAGTCCGACCCCCTGCATAAGCAGGAAAGAGTGCTGGGTCTAGATGATCCCAGCTAGATGCCTATCTAACCTCCTCTTGAAGACCCCCAGGGTAGGGGAGAACACCACCTCCCTTGGGAGCCCATTCCAGACCTTGGCCACTCTAACTGTGAAGAAGTTCTTCCTAAGGTCTAGTCTAAATCTGCTCTCTGCTAGCTTGTGGCCATTATTTCTTGTAACCCCCGGGGACGCCTTGATGAATAAAACCTCACCAATTCCCTTCTGTGCCCCCGAGATGCACTTACAGACAGCCACAAGGTCGCCTCTCAACCTTCTCTTGTGGAGGCTGAAGAGGTGCAGGTGCCCCAGTCTCTCCTCATAGGGCTTGGCCTGCAAGCCCTTAACCATACGAGTGGCCCTTCTCTGGACCCTCTCCAGGTTATCCACATCCCTCTTGAAGTGTGGCACCCAAAACTGCATGCAATATTCCAACTGCGGTCTGACCAGTGCCCGATAGAGGGGAAGTATCACCTCCTTGGATCTGTTCGTCATGTATCTGCTGATGCACGATAAAGTGCAGTTAGCTTTTCTGATGGCTTCATCACACTGCCGACTCATGTTCATCTTGGAGTTCACTAGGACTCCAAGATCCCTTTCCGCTTCCATGCCACCAAGAAGGTCATTTCCTAGGCAGTAGGTATGCTGGACATTTTTCCTCCCTAGGTGCAGCACTTTGCATTTCTCCTTGTTGAATTGCATTCTGTTGTTTTCTGCCCATTTGTCCAACCTGTCCAGGTCTGCTTGTAGTTGTTCCCTGCCCTCCAGCATTTCTCCTTCTCCCCACAGTTTTGTGTCATCCGCAAACTTGGACAGAGTACACTTCACTCCCTCGTCCAAGTCGCTGATGAAGACATTGAAGAGTATCGGTCCTAGGACCAAGCCCTGCAGGACCCCACTGCCCACACCATTCCAGGTCGATACCGACCCATCCACTATGACTCTCTGGGTGCGACCCTCTAGCCAATTCGCCACCCACCGGACTGTTTAGTCATCCAAGTCACAGCCTCTTAACTTGTTCACTAGTTCACCAGTATGGTGTGGGATACCGTATCGAAGGCCTTCCTGAAGTCTAAGTAAACGATGTCAACCCCTACTCCTGCGTCCAGGCGTTTTGTAACCTGGTCATAAAAAGAGACTAGATTAGTCAGGCATGATCTACCTGCTACGAACCCGTGCTGGTTTCCCCTCAGCATAATTTTTCCTGCCGGGCTCTCGCAAATGTGAGCCTTGATAATTTTTTCAAAGACTTTGCCAAGGATGGAGATGAGACTGACTGGCCTATAGTTGCCTGGGTCCTCCTTTGGGTCAGGTTTACTAAATTAATAGGGAAAATATACAAACACTTATCCAAATTAGGGCTGAGTTCAAAGTAATTCTGAGGTATTTATGATTCCATTGGAAATGATGCAGACATTTAAAATGATGTCAGTACATAACAAGGCTGAGTTTTGCACTGAGATTTATGACTTGCTGATTGTTCAGCAGTAACAGTGCTCTTCATATCACATTACAAATGAGTGCAAACCTGGAATATCTGTTGACTATTATTTGACACTTGTGCACTGCACTGCTCACCAGAGCCCTAGGTTTTTAAAAATCCATTGCTGCAGTTGTAAGTATGTATTGGCTGTGATAGAAATTATTCATTTTGAAGTACCATTGCAGCTGTAAGCATGGTAAAAGCTGTGAGAAATTAGTGTCTCCTTGCTGCTTATGAATAGCTCATGTATGTTAACAGCTTACATTTGGAAACGTCCTTCAAATTTACTTATGGTGCAAATGGAAAAAACACCTGAGTTAAGAGACTTGGAAGATAGAGTGGTCTGATAAACCTTTACAGCTGGAAACCTAAATATGTGTCCTGGTTTTGATCATAAGTGAAAATGAGATGATAGTCTCCTACTACTAGAACTCTTTGTCCATGATTAGTAGTCTTTATTCAGGAGAAGCTATGGCTGACATAACAAAGATGTTGCATGTTAATAAGAAGGAAAACTGGCAGAGCTGGGTATAAGCACCTTCTTGGCCAGATCATTTTGAAACAAAAGTCCTAAATTAATTCAGCAATTTTTAAAGAAAAATATGGCTACTCACAAATATACAGGCATTCTGTCAGTGGTGGTAAGTGTTGCAGTTAGAGCAGTAGCTTTTAACCTTTTTTTTTTTCATTTATGGAGCCCTAAAATATTTTCAATGGAAGTGTGGGCCCCTTCGAATTGTAAGTGTAGGTATTCACATACTTTTGATTGATCTTTCGCAGACACCTTAGACATAGTCAGTGGACCCCCAGGGGTCTTGGCCACAGGTTGAGAACGACTGACTTAGAGAATAACTACAGATAATTACAATCATTTAATTCAAAATACTGAGTCACTTCATGCAGAACATGAGTCATTTATCATTATTGACCTTAGCAGAAGCAAATTTACCCAAATCAATAACGGCTCCAGATATCCATTAGAGAAGTCAGTGATTGGATACAAATTTTAGTCATTTAATATATACCTGTATTAATAAGGGAAAACCGGGTCTGGATGTTTTTGATTAATGAAGAATTTTTTTTTTTTTCTGGCACAGGCAGTTATATAAAATAGAGTTGACCTTAATTCTCCTTTAATTTATAGTATAGAAAAACAGTTGTTTTGTTGAGTCATTTTAACTGCTGAAACCCAGGTAATTAAAAAGCAGTTATATGTATCACTGAAAAACTTAAACTTTCTTAAACCTATACATTTTTTTTGTTTATTCAAAAATTAAAGTGGTTGGATTTAGTCATAGACCAAGGAAGGATGGCTATTTCCCCTCTCTCCTGGATGCATGAGACACTCACCCATTTTCAGAAGCTGGCTGATATTGAGAGGGCAATAAGTACTCGCATCCAATCTTTCAAAAATGGCTACTGGTTGGTGTACCTCATTTTTGGTTACTCACCTTCAAAAGTGTTGGGTGCCGCTTTGTAACACAGGATATTGGGTGAGGTGGACCTATGGTCTAACCCAGTAAATGGCAGTTCTTATGTTCTTAAGATGGATTCAAGGGAAATGGAAGATAAAACTGTGGCCAAAATCATTTGGCACAACAATCTGACATTGAGCCATGAATTAATTATCAAAAAACCTTAAAAAACATATCCTAGTTGGATATATCTATGGCTCTTAAACACTGATGCTCAGTTGAAAAGTTGCTGATTTTTTTTTTTCTCTCTCATTTCAGAATCTTTCATTTATCACCCTCCTCTTCCCTCCATATTAAACTGAGGGGGTCAAATCCAGACCTTCTTGAAGTCAACATTCATGTCCAGATGAGCACAGTTATGTGGTATGTAGCGCTGAAAACACATTTGCAGCACCACCTACTGCACAGTTCAGCATTCTCCATGCTTCAAGGGCACGCTGCCTGAGCGTGCGCTGCTCCATTTCCCCCCCCCCAACAGGGGTAAAAAAGAACCACAGGGGGGACAAAGCAGCGCACACCCAGGCAGCATACACTGCTGAAAAGTGAAGCCAGGCCACCCAGAGCCATGCTGCAGCTGCGGGCCTGGCTCCGCCCATCAGGATCACCATGGCTGCAGTCCCAGGAGGCCTCCAGGACCCTAGGTAAGGTTGCTGGAGCCAGCACAGTGCTGGCCCCAGCCTCCCCTATTACCCCCAGGGTAACCTGCCACATGGCATTGGTGTCCCCCAGGGACAAGTAGCTGCGGCGCAAGGTGCACCGCTGCTAGATGTCCCCGGGGAATCAAATGTCCACACATGTAGGGACATCCACTTGCAGCAGCTCAAATAGCAGTGGCTCAAGTTTGTGCCTGAGACTTGTGCCTCAGCACATGTGTCTGAACATACACTTTGGTGTGGGGCAAATTGTGCCACTTGGGGCAAACTAACCCTGTCCAGCTCCTCCTGAATCTGCAGCCAGGGGAAGCTAAAGCCTGGGGCAAGTCTCAGCAGTATAAAAAGCTGCCCTGGTGAGCAGCTTAGGGCACCTTGCTCTCATGAGCTTCTGAGGCCCGGCCAATTGACATATGAGGATACTAGCTCCCCGTGCCAGCTAGACTGCTGCAGCAGTCCTGACCTAGAGTGGACCCTTTACCCACTGCAGCACTCTGGCAATGGGGGCTGCTGCCTGCCTGTGACCTGCTGCCACCTGTGCACCTGTGGCCTGCTGCCACCTGTGACATCCTCCACCCTTTTGGACCTGCAGCCCCATGTCTCTATGCCTGTCAGACCTGGACAGGGACTGCACAGCCACCTGGCCTATACAAAAGGCACTGCAGCAGAGCCATCTGCACCTCTGGGCCAGCTACCAGTTGGACTTTTTGTGGCGCTGCTGACACGTGTGCCCCTGCCCTGACATCTGGGCAGCTATCACCTGGAAGATGTGCTCATTGCGGTGGCCTGCTTTGAACTGTCAAAACACGTCCTTCTGGCCTCAAATGGCCAGGAGGTCTGCCACCTCGTTTACTCTTCAGCTGGCTCCCTGGTGCAAGCCTTGGGCAAACTCCTCTGCCTGGGTCCTGCCACTTGCCTTACTAGATTTCATAGACATTAAGGCTGGAAGGGACATTGTGAGATCATCAGATCCAGCCCTCTGCCCAAAGAGTAGATAAGCATCCAAACACAACTTGGATGTATTCAGAGTAGGTGCTTGCACCACTTCTGGGGGGAGTCTACTCTAGACTCTGCAGACTTGGATTGTAAGATTTTCCTCATGTCCACTCTAAAATGGTCTTCCAGCAGTTTGTGGCTGTTGGACCTTGTCTCCCCTAGGGGAGCCCTAGTGAACAGACATTCTCCCAGATCCTGATGTACACCCTAGATATACCTATAGGCTGCCACCAAGTCCCCTCTGAGCCTATGCTTTTTCAAGCTGAAGAGTCCTGTGCCTCTCAGCCTTTCCTCATAAAGCCTGCTCTCTTGACCTCTGATCATGTGTTTGACTCTCCTCTGGACTCTCTCAAGCTTCTTCACATTCTTTTTAAAGTGTGGAGCCCAAGGAACTTTGTCGAGCCCAGAACTAGACACAGTACTCCACTGAGGCCTCACCAAGGCCAAGTAAAGCAGGAGAATGACAACTTGGGTCTTGTTTGAGATGCATCAAGAGATGCCAGACATGGTTTTATTTGCTTTGCCAGCTGCAGCATCGCATTAGTGGTTCATATACATCTTGTGGTCAATCATGACCCCCAAGTCTCTTTTGAATGTAGTGCTAGTGAGTGAAGCACTGCCAAGCCTACAGGTATGGTGTGGGTGCATTTCTCTATATTGAAGGTCATCAGGTTTATGTCCACCCACCTTGTGAGCCTGTCCAAGTCAGCCTGAATCCTCAGGCTATTCTCCAGTGTAACCACGCTTCCCCACAATTTGGTGTCATCCTCAAACTTAGCCAGTCCACTTCTGACACTGGAATCCAGATTGTTAATGAATATGTTAAAGAGTATTGGTTTGAGTAATGAACCCTGGGGGATGCCACTGGTCACCATGCGCCATGTTGACTTGGTTCCATTGACTATCACTCTTTAAGTCATACCACAGAGCCAGTTCCCCAGCCATTAGACCATGAGTTTGTCAAGGCCACAGTTCCCCAATTTTGCCATGAGGACATCATGGGAGACCAAGTCAAAGGCTTTCTTTAAATCCAAGTAAATGACATCAACCTCTTCCCCCCACCCCCTTCCAGGTGATTCTTCACTTGGCCATAGAAGGAGGTGAGGTTGATCAGGCATGACCTACCCATAATGAAGCCAAGTTGGCTGTCTCTCAAAATGGCACCTTCTGTCAACCTGTTATTGATGAATTCTTTGATAATTTTCTCCAAGATATTCCCAGGGATTGATGTCAAACTGATTGGCCTATAGTTCCCTGGATCTTCCCTCCTCCCTTTCTTGATGATAGGTACCATATTGACCCTCCTCCGGTCTTTGGGAACCTCTCCTGAATGCCAAGAGTTCTTAAATATCCTCGCTATTGGCTGAGCTAACATGTCAGCCAACTCCTTTAGCACTCTTGTGTGCATTTCATCAGGGCCTGCTGATTTATGAATGTCCAGCCTCTCAAGCTGTTCCCTCACAAGGTCTTTGTCAAATGCAAGCATATGGTCACCTGTACCCTCATAATCCTGTGTCATGTCAGGCAGGGGGATCCCCTTGGGCTGGTGAAAAACTGACACAAAGTAATCATTGTCAGATCATGATCTTTCAGGGCCTTGACAACCAGCCTTCTGAGCTTCTGAAAGTCATCTTTCCTGAAGTAAAGGTTTTCTGCATTGCTGACTGATTTGCCAGCTTTGTGATGGATGAGGAAGGTGATCAACTCATGATCAATGTTACTAAGCTTCCTTTCAATCCTCAGGTCACTCACTAAATCATCCCCATTGGCCAGAAACAGATCTAGCAGTGCCTCACCTCTTGTTGGCTTGTGGGCTTCTTGAGTCAGAGCTCATCAACGCAGGTGAGAAAGCTACACGATCAATCAGATTTGGCTGAATGCTCCTCCCATAAGATGTCATGGAGTTTGAAATTGCCCATGACAACCATGCACTGAGAGTGTGCAGCCTCTGGTAGTTCCCTAGAGAATTCATGGTCAAGCTCTTCCTCCTGGTTAGGAGGTCCTGGTGTTCCCTGTTTAAAAATTGCAAATTCTTTGATTAAAAAATCCCAAAATTCATTTTTTAAAATACCCCCAAATTTGTGTTTTTCAATTATTTAAAATGAAATGCTACTATATATATATAGTGAGAGATTGATCAGTTGGGCAATGTTTTATTGATATATTTACAATTTTAAAGCTATATGGAAGCCTGCCAGTGCCTCTATCTTCATAATAAGATCAATTATATATTTCTATATGCTTTGGTGTTTTCTTTTAGTTTTCTTTTTTATCATAGAAAAATCAGAATTCACCCTGAACCCTTCACTAACCAGGATCTGTGGACAGCTGCCCCTGCAGCCACAGCTCCCACCAGCAGTTCCCATCCTGTCTGGCAGTTGGGCAGGCAGGGTGTAAGATGTGGGGGGGATGCAGGTTTTCCAGGAGGAGGGTGGGAAGGGGCATGGGGGGGATGGGTATGGAGTGTGTGGGTGGGTGGGTGTGAGTATGGGGGTGGGGAATGTGAGGAGAAAGTGATGTGGGTGGTGGAGTTTGTGGGTGGGTGTGTGGGGTTTGTGGGGGATGCCACATACCTGCCTCTCTCACCCCTGCAGTGCACAGCCCCTGGAGGTGGCAGCAGCAGCCAGCTGGGCCACTGGGGCCATGCCCACCGCATGCATAGCCCCCCAGCAGCACAGTGCCACCTGACCTAGGAATCTGCACTTGGCAAATGGACTGGGCCTGGCCCAGCTTGCTCCACTAGCATGCGCCTTTGGACAGGAGCTGTGGGTGGTGGCAGGATCTGTCCTGGTTCTGTGCAAATGTGCGCACTAGTGGGGTGGGGCTGGCCAAACTGGGTCTGTTTGCCATATGCAGACCCCAGGCCAGGTGCACTATGTCACCATGGGGCTCTCTGCCTGCAGTGGGCCATGGCCCTGATGGCCCAGCTGGCTCCTGCTGCCAGTGTTGGGGGCTCTATGCCACAGGAGGTGGGGGGTTTGGATGTGTGGTACCCCCCCAACCCTACTCCCACCCCACAGAAACCACACAGTCCCCCCCACTGACCCCTACATCCCTACTTACCTGGAACGGTGCCTGGATTCAGGTCACCACTGCAACCTTGCCCTGCCCTGATTTGCCCCACATTTGAGGCAGAATGCTGGGGCAGCAAGGGCACTGTAGAGGTGCTCTGGCTGAATGCCAGAGCATCTTTCTGGAGGACTCAGCCTCTGGTTGCCTTGGGAGCATGCCCTGTGCCATGTTTTTTCCGCATTTTTTTTATTTTTTATTTATTTATTTATTTTGGTACTGGGATTTCCCAGGATCAAATTTAGTCTGCACTGCAAATATGCAGTGCAGGGAACATTTCTTCATTCTTAGCATGCCTTTTGAGATGCTGCAACAAGCACATGAGTGCTCATCTGGACACGCCCAATGTGTGATTCAAATTAGAAATAAAACGCACATTTTAATAATGAAAAGTTTGCAAAGGAAATGGTGAAATCTCCATCTCTTGATGTCTTTAAATCTAGATTGGATGCCTTTGTGGAAAATATACTTTAGTCAAATACTAGAACAAGAGCAACCACATAAAATGTCATGGCTGGTGTTATACAAAAGGTCTGATTGTGTGAGAGACAATGATACGTTTGGACTCTTAAACCTATGAATCTCTCAGATCATAGTCTAACCTTCTCTTTCCCTACCTTTTTTTTTTTCATTCTCTCTTTCAGTTCTTCTCTGATAAACCCTGGTAATTCCTAACCATCCACACCCTATGATACTTTCTTTCATCTCATTCCAAAAATGATCCAATACCTTTGATATACTGCTACAAAATCTATCATGGCTAATTGTCAAGGGGTCTGGCCATTGGTGATGAGTAGGGGGTGCATGTGGGTGCACATGCACCCTGACATTGGCTGCTGCCAGCAGCGTCTGCGGGCGGTCATCAATCGCCACTCAGGACTCACCACCCACCCCTGTCTGCTGACACTGCTGCAGCTGCTTGAGGGTGGTCCCTGCTCTCTGCCACCATGCCCCTGCTGCCACCACCACTGCTGCCACCTGCAGGTGGTCACCATGTCCCTCAGCCTTGGGAGGCAGGAGGTGTTCATGGATCTGGCAATTTTATTAGATTAAGTGCTTTCTTCAATTGTTGCACACATATCAGAGGAGCCCAGGAATTTTTCAGAGAAATTGTGGAGCATGTGAACAATTACACGATCAGGATACCTGCACAGGCAAGAGTTTTTGATGAAAATCATAAATCTGTTAAGTGTATGTGTTGCAGTGTGTGAGGAAAAGTGTTAACATCTTTCCCTGGATTAATGACATAAAAACTCCATTCTTAATACCTATTGTCTCAACTATTAGGAATTGGAGCACAAGAAAAGTGGTGCTTCCGAGAGAAGTGGTGCTGGCTCCTACCCTGGGGGTCTTTAAAAGGAGGCTGGATGAACACCTTGCCGGGGTTATTTGACCCCAGTACTCTTTCCTGCCATGGCAGGGGGTCAGACTTGATGATCTGCTCAGGTCTCTTCTGACCCTACCAACTATGAAACTATAAGAATGGGAGGATACCCTGAAATTAGAGAGTCTGTTGAGATCAATTAACACCAATTGCTTCATTATAATGGCCTGAGTAAAAATAAGAAAAGGAAAGTGTTGCTTCTTGATTTCCTCCTGGCATGGTGTTGGGCTTCAAGATTTGAGCTACTGCAGAGAGAAGGAAAATAAGAGAATTAACTAGGTGAATGTATTTGGTGATTAATCATAAAGAGGGACTCGATCTGTCTTGGGAACATGGGACAAAGAAAAAGAAGGGGAAAGAACCTTTTTTGTTTATTGTTTGTTTGGGGGTTTTTTGCTTGGTTTCTCACTCAGGACAATAAGGAAAAGGCTAACAACAAAGGATAATGCTTATTTCCCGTGCACTTGGCCTATTTGACTATGCCTGGCATCAGGCAATAACTCAGTACATTATGATCTTAATTTGTGTTGTAAAGGCAACAAAGAATCATTTTGTTTATTCTTTTGCAATCTCAATCTATCACTTAAGCAATTTAAAGACAGTATGTTTTTAGGCCAGACGGCTACTAATATACATGTTAGATATGTGTTTCTAATGAAAATGAAACTATGCATTCCTCAAAAAAGGAAAAGAGCATTTAAAAGGCAAATTGGTGTAGCTATTGCTGGAGGACTAATACTCTGCTGCTCCAGAATAATTTTTCAAAAGCAAAATTCATAAAACTGTGGCCAAAAGGAGACACTGTGATCATCCAGTTTGTCCTCCTGCATTAAATTGTGTGTGATCTACAGCTAAAGGTTTAGAAAGAAAATCCTCTGTTGATTTAAAATTTTATGGATGGGAATCCAGTGCACATCTGGCAAACTGTTCCAACTGTACTCTAATAAAATGTGAACTTTAAAAAAAAGTCTGAATTTGTTTAACTTCAGGTTCCACTCATTGGATCACTTAGTACCTTTTATCTGCTCGCATGAAGCTATTATAAAATTTCTTTTTCTCATTTAGGTAGTACCTATAAACTGAGTCATCATCATTTCTCCCCTTAATCAACTGCTTGATAAATTGATTGAGCCCTAGAGTCTTCTAGTGTACAGCATTGTTTTTAATCCTTTTAACAAGTATTGTGGCTGTTCTCTGAGTTGTTCTGTGGACACCAAAACTGGATACAGTATTCTGATAGCAAGGTCAGAGTGCCTTTGCAGCTCTCTAACATTTCTCACAGTTATACGGTAGGTCCAATAAAAGATATTACTAAACAAACCTTGCTTTTCAAACTATTGCTGCAATGGTTTTAGCAGTGTTATATCTAGAGGCATTATAATCTCTCTCTTCCTACTTAGGTTCAACACCTTCATGACATAGCCACATATAACTATGCCAAGTACATGTTAGATATGTGTTTCTAATGAAAACAAGTCAACATCCTCTTGAAAAGGCAAGGCAAAACTAGTATAACTGTTGCTGGAGGACACAGTACCTCTGCTACCCTTCTTATACATCTATGAATAACATTAGCTTATTTTCCTTCCCGATGGAACAATGTGAGTTCATTTGTGCTGAAACAACAACTGATAAGAGGCATGTGGAAAGGTATTCATGGCTGCTTTCAAACATGACCTTGATTTACAAGCTATTATAGTCCTTGTTAAAGCTGATGGGTGTTTGTTTCTAATACAACCCATAGGGATGTCAAGTAAGACTAGAGCCCTGTTGTACTTCAGTGTGAACACCTACTCAGAGAGAGCTCACATCCCAAATAGTTTAAAACTTGAGGTGATAAAAACGTGGACAGTGGATGGGAGCAGAAACAAAAACACCCTGGGCACGTCCACACATGCAGGCATGTGTGCTTGCAGCAGCTTAAATAGGAGTGGCACAAATTTGAGCCGGGGATTTTTGCCTCAGCACACATGCCCGAATATGCACTTTGGTGTGGGGCAAGTTGTGCCACTTCAGGCAAAATAATCCTGCCCAGCTCCTCCCAGATCTGCAGCCAAGGGGGAGCTAGGCCTGTGTCCAGAATCTGTGCTGGCCCCAGCAGTATAAAAAGCTGCCCTAGGAAGCAGCTAAGGGCTACCTGCTTTTGGGAGCTTCTGCAGAGAAAATTGGCCATCCCCCTTCCTGCCCAAGGCTGCTGCTGCTGCTGCTGCTGCTGCTGCTGCTGTTGCCACCCTCCCCCCCCCGTGGGTGGGTGCCCTGTGCCCTGCACACTACTGCACCCCTGGGGGGCCCCAACACATCCCCACTGAACTGCACTGCACCACAGCTTCCACACTTCTGTCCTGCCCTGCTGCCCAGCCCACCGCCAAGCTATGGCTGGGGGACAGGCTGAGGAGAGGGCCTGCACTGCCTTCGAGCCCCTTCCCGCAAATGCCAGTGCCTAAGGGTGCCTCACCTAGCTCAGCTGCCTTGATAGGTCACCCCCCACCTTCACCCCCTTTCCCCTCACCCATGCTCCCTTCCTCCACAGCCCCAGCCTGTTCCTACTGGATTCACTGTATTTTTTGTTTTTCTTTATTGGTTTCCTTCTCCCTTATGTGAAACAATGGCAGGGCAGGAGCCTTCTGGGGGTGGGGGGGAGATGCCCCCACAGAACTTCCTGCAGCCTCCACTATGGGGGCAGATTCCAGCCAGGCTCCTGAGCGGCTACATATCCCTACAACCCCCACACTGGGGCAGCGTCCAACCGCCCACCTCCGGGGGTAGACAAGCCTGCAACTCCCCCTGTGGGGACAAGCACAACTCTAGTAGGGAGCCAGTGGAGCCACAGGGTCTCCCCTGGCCAGGGCTCCCCCAGAGGGGTTCCCAAGCCCCCCTCCCACCATCAGGGACCCAGGGCAAAGGCAGTGGGAAGCACTCCTCTCCAGCCTCCTCCACAGCTGGTGATGGGAAGGGCAAGGGCCCCCCCCCAAGCCTAGACCACCAGCACCTGAGGGGATCAGGTGCACTACAGCAGCCAGCACACCCATTCGCTTTGTCCCTGTCCCTGTCCCTAGCCCTGGCCCTGCCAAGGCAACCCCCCAGTGGGGGAACCTCAGTTATGCACAGGCAGCTGCAGGGTGACCCACAGCTGTGTGGCCTGGACCTTCCAGCACCAGACCTTCCAGCTTTGGATCTGGGGACCCCTTTCCAGCACTCATCCACAGGCAAGGGGTGAAGTGCCAACTACCTGAGTGGGAGAAACAGCACTTTGAGACCTGGGTGCAGTCCCTGACTTGGGTGGTGGGGGCCCCCCAAGATTGTGGTGGCCTCCCACTTCCATGGCAAGAAGGGTTTTTTCCTTGCCTTGGAGGCCACTGCACAAAAGGTGGTGGAGAGGGGGATCATGGTGGAGGGTGAGTACATCCCCTTCAAGCCCCTAATACAGCTAGTGACCTGGGTGTTCCTCAGCTCTGTCCCACCCTATATCCCTAATTGGGCCCTGCTCCCCCAGCTCCAAACCCTGGGGAGAGTTATCTCCCTGGTGTTGGCCCTCTCACTGGGGTGCTGAGACCCCAGCCTCCGCCACATGCACTCCTTCTGTCATCAGGTCATGTTTCAGCTGGCAGCAGGAGTACAGCTGGAGGCTGAGGGGTACCTTGTGATTCCTTTTCAAGGGTCTCTGTTGAGGTTGTTCTATGCACTCAGGGACCTGGCACACTAGGGCTTGGGCATCTGAGGTCAGCCTACTGGCATTTTAATGCTAGTCTGCTTGGGGATGTGGGCTTAAGGGAGGTCTTCCAGGAGTTCTGGCTGGCCTGGTGGGAGCAATGGGCAGCTTGCCTCTCAGCTCGGAGATGGTGGGACATGGGAAAGGTACGCATCTGGCTTTCTTCCCACAACTACACTTGGAAGCACACCCAGCAGAAGAAGGCAGTCCAGGAGCAGCTTAAGTGGGAAGTGCTGGAGCTGGAGAGGTGCCTAGCCACCAACCCAACCAACCTGTCCCTTTGTGGAGAGTGTAGGGAGAGATGGGAAGAGCTTTGTGCTCTGGATGACCACTGTGTCCATGGTGTGTTTGTCCGCTTGTGCATCCAGCTCCTTCAGGAGATGGACCATGGCTCCTGTTTCTATGCCCTGGAGAGGAGGCGGGAAGCCAAGAAGTACATTTCCTGCCTTCTGGCAGATGACAGCACCCCCCTCATGGATCCAGGTGAAATGCATGAGCCTTCTACAAAGAGCTCTTCTTCCTGGATCCGACCAATGTCAAACCCTGTTGGACCCTGTAGGAGGGACTCCTGCAGGTCAGCGTGGGCAACCAAAATTGGCTGGAGGCTCCTCTAACCCTGGCCAAGTTTTGGTTGCCCTCTGCCTGATGCCTGGCAACAAGACACCAGGCATTGACGGGCTGATTGTGGAGTTCTACTGGACCATCAGGGACGTTCTCAGCCCAGAATTTGCTGCAGTCTGGGCTGAATCTGAGGGAAATGGGAAGCTCCCCTTGTTGTGCCGGAGGGCCATGCTTAGCGTCTTGCTGAATAAGGGAGATGCCTTCAACCTAAGGAACTGGTGTCCCAAGTCCCTCCTCTGCACGGGCTAGAAGGTGGTGGTGAAGGCCATCTCACTGTGCCTGCAGTCCATGCTGGTAGATGTTATCCATCCCAACCAGACATACATGGTGCCTGGACATTCCATCTTCAACAACCTGTACCCAGTTCAGGACCTCCTGGATCTAGCGCACAGGGAGGGCCTGTCTTTTGCCCTCCTGTCCCTGGACCAAGAGAAGGCATTTGACGGGCACGCTGTGGGCCTTTGGCTTCAGGCCCCTCTTCATGCAGGCTCTCCAGATGCTGTACACCTCTGCCGAGTGTTTGGCCAAGCTCAACTGGACCTGGACAGAGCCCATTTTGTTTAGGTGAAGGGTGCATCAAGGCTGTCCGCTGTCAGGCCAGCGTACACCTTGGCCCTGAGGCCCTTCCTTGTCTTCCTACAGATGTGGGTGGCAGGGTTGGTGCTCTGGGAGCAGGCAGTGCTGCCATTCCTGTCAGCGTATGTGACTCCTCACAGTCCAGGACCTGGGCAACCTAGTGTGGGTGGAGTCCTGCCAGGTGTTGTACTCAGCAGCTTCCTCTGCCCCAGTCAACTGGGTCAAGAGCTTTGGCCTGATGGTGGGTGACAGGTGGGCTTACTTCCCCCCCACTCCCCACCACTGTACTCCATGAAATCGGTTGAAACATGGACTCACTGCTTTACATGGGGGTCTACCTGTCCCCCATGAACCCTTCCCTGCCAGAGAATTGGCATCAGCTGGAGGAAAGTGTGGTGGAGCATCTCCAGGCACGGGCAGGACTGCTGCTGTGTCTCTCCCCATGTGGGAGAGCATGGGTGTTGAACCAGCTGGCCTTGTCCATGCTTTGGCACTGCTTCCACACCATGATGGTGCCCCCTGAGGTCCTGGCTGGGCTCCAGAGATGGTCGTTGGAGTTTTTCTGTCCAGGACAGCACTGGGTCACTGGGGAGATCATAGATTCATAGATGTTAGGGTCGGAAGGGACCTCAATAGATCATCGAGTCTGACCCCCTGCATAGGCAGGAAAGTGTGCTGTGTTCAGATGACCCCAGCCAGATGCCTAACTAACCTCCTCTTGAAGACCCCCAGGGTAGGGGAGAGCACCACCTCCCTTGGGAGCCCATTCCAGACCTTGGCCACTCTAACTGTGAAGAAGTTCTTCCTAATGTCCAGTCTAAATCTGCTCTCTGCTAGCTTATGGCCATTATTTCTTGTAACTCCAAAGGGTGCCTGGGTGAGTAGAGCCTCCCCAATTCCCTTCTGTGCCCCCATGATGAATTTATAGGCAGCCACACAGTGACCTCTCAACCTTCTCTTGCGGAGGCTGAAGAGGTCCAGGTGCCCTAGTCTCTCCTAGTAGGGCTTGGCCTGCAAGCCCTTAACCATACGAGTCGCCCTTCTCTGGACCCTCTCCAGGTTATCCACATCCCTCTTGAAGTGTGGCGCCCAAAACTGGACACAGTATTCCGACTGCGGTCTGACCAGTGCTCGATAGAGGGGAAGTATCACCTCCTTGGTTCTGTCTGTCATGCATCTGCTGATGCACGATAAAGTGCAGTTAGCTTTGCTGATGACTTCGTCACACTGACGACTCATGTTCATCTTGGAGTCCACTAGGACTCTGAGATCCCTTTCCACTTCCTTGCTGCCAAGCAGGTAATTTCCTAGGCAGTAGGTGTGCTGGACATTTTTCCTCCCTAGGTGCAGCACTTTGCATTTCTCCTTGTTGAACTGCATTCTGTTGTTTTCTGCCCACTTGTCCAACCTGTCCAGGTCTGCCTGTAGTTGTTCCCTGCCCTCCAGTGTGTCCACTTCTCCCCACAGTTTTGTATCATCCACAAACTTGGATAGAGTACACTTCACCCCCTCATTCAAGTCACTGATGAAGACACTGAAGAGTATCGGTCCAAGGACCAAGCCCTGCAGGACCCCACTGCCCACACCATTCCAGGTCGATACCGACCTGTCCACCACCACTGTCTGGTATGACCCTCTAGCCAATTTGCCACCCACCAGACTGTGTAATCATCAAAGTCACAACCTCTTAATTTGTTCACCAGTATGGGGTGGGATACCATATCAAAGGCCTTCCTGAAGTCTAAGTAAATGATATCTACCCCTACTCCTGTGTCCAGGTGTTTTGTAACCTGATCATAAAAAGAGACTAGATTAGTCAGGCATGATCTACCTGCTATGAACCCGTGCTGGTTTCCCCTCAGCATAATTTTTCCTGCTGGGCTCTCACATATATGAGCCTTAATAATCTTTTCAAAGACTTTACCAAGGATAGAGGTGAGACTGACTGGCCTGTAGTTGCTTAGATCCTCCTTCCTCCCCTTCTTGAAAATAGGGACCACACTGCCCCTTTTTCCAGTCCTCCAAGACCTAGCCTGTGTGCCACGAGTGCTCAAATATTCTTGCCAGTGGCTGTGCAATGACATCAGCCAGTGTCTTCAGTACCCTTGGATGGAGCTTATCCGGGCCTGCCAACTTAAACGCATCCAGTCCTTCCAAGTGACTCTGCACTATCTCAGGTGCAACGCTTGGTGGTCTGGTGCCCTGCTGTTGTGTCTCTATGATCCCATTGTGAGACTTGTCTTGCCCCTCATTTAGAAACACTGAGGCAAAGAACTCATTGAGGAGTTCAGCCTTGTCCTCCCTGTCTGTCACCAATTGCTTTTGCCCATTCAATAGTGGTCCTACTCTGCCCTGGGCCTTTCTTTTACTCCCTATATACCTGAAAAACAATTTTTTGTTATCCTTAACTTGGGATGCCATCCTCAGCTCCATGGTAGCTTTGGCCTTTCTAACTGCCTCCCTACAACTGCAAGCTGAGGAAGCATACTCCTCTTTAGTAATTTCTCCCTGTTTCCACTGCTTATATGCCCCCCTTTTTGCCCTTAGGATGCTCTGGATTTCCCTAGTTAACCAAGGAAGCCTCTTGGCCCCTTTCCCCCTTTCTCCCTCTAAGGCTCCTCTTCTGAGAGGGCAGCCAGGACCTGGTTTGCCTGTGCAGCCAGGTCCTGACATTCCACCTTCAGGCCCTGCAGCAACTGCTATATGGTGTCGGTAGCTGCACAGCATGGGGCCACCTGGGGCGTACCTTCTTCTGCCACTTCCAAGGGCTCCAGTATGACTGGCAGCTCCCCAGCCTGCTGGGCTTCTCCTTGCAGGACCTGTAAGGGCTGCCAGAGTTTTACCAGGACCTCCTCCAGGCCTGGAGGCTGGTCTCCAATTCCAGGTCCCTTGCAACACTCACCCAGGGTGCTGACATGCTTGTTTGGCTACTCTTCTGGAACCCCCAGCTAGAGATGCCAACAATGTAAGTGGCTTGATTGCAACAGAGGCTGGCCCTCGGTGGTGTCACCTGTATTGGGGACCTCCTGGACTATGATAGGCAGGCATGGGTGGACCCCAACATGTTGGCCTGGCACACAAATTTACACATGGTGCATGTGACCTGCCACCTAGTCCAGGAGATGAAATCTGCCTTACTTCCTGATGCCCTTGTTTTTGTTGACCAGGTCTTGCATGATGGTGGTCCCTGCCACTGCCCACCATGTTCTCCAGCCCACTGAAGTTTATCATGGGGCCGGCACCTTGCCCAGCCTAGCAGTGCTTCCCACTCCACCACCTGAGCCAGCTGGAGGATGCCAAGCCGGTTCACTTCTCCACCATCCATCGCTGCCATCTCTACACATTCATGTGCCACATGATCCACCGTGCCGCCCTCACATCCTGCCCAGACACCAAGTGGCAGGACCTTAGTGAGGGCGTAGCTGGGGCACCCCAGTGGCTGAGTCTATACTCAACCCTCATCCCATAAGCCACTGGAGATCTCAGGTGGTGGCTTCTCCATGGAGCCATCACCACAGGTGTGTATGCAGCACGCTTTACCAACGTCCTGGTCTCCTGCCCCTTCTGCAGGCAGAGGGAGACCCTAGTGCACATGATGCTTGAATGCACTAGGCTGTAGCTCCTCCACCTCCAGAACCTCCTCCTGAGGTTCTGGATGAACTTTGCCCCACAGCTTTTTATTTTTGGACACCCCATCTGCGACCCCACCAAATTCTGAGACCTCCTAGTCAACCTCCTCCTGGCCCTGGCCAACTGGGACCTGTATGTGACCAGGAAGGAGGCTCTGTCTGGAAAGGTGCCTGGGGACTGCAGGGCTGCTTTCTTCTGACTAGTCTGCACAGGCCTCCAAGTGGAGTACCATTGGGCAACACCCACCGGCTCCTTGGATGCCTTTGAGGACTAGTGGCTGTGGCCCAGGGGGCTCTGCTTGGTGTGCCCTCAGGAGCACTCGTTTTCATGTTTTGACCCCTTGGCCCACATGACACACCCGTACTGTTTTTTTGTCTCTCTTGTCCCCAGAATTTTGTTTTTTTATTCATCCATTAGCCCCCATACAGTAGGGGCTACTAGTTAGCTGAGTGGAGCTTAGGGCCCACAGTAATTGAATGAAACAAATAGACAGGAGATTCTGGGGCCTGGCCAATTGGTATCTGGGGACACTAGCCCCTTGTGCCAGCTGGACTGTTGAAGCAGCCCTAACCAAGAGTTCCCTGCATCCTCTATATACTGCAGTAGTCTGGCAGTGGGGGCTGCTGCCTAGCTATGACCTGCTGCCACCTGCAACAGCATGCAGCCCCAAGGCAGCATGCTTGCCAGACCCAGATGGGGACTGCACAGCTGTAACAGAGGCATCTGCACCTCTGGGTCAGCTGCCAGTGGGCTGTGGCTGCACAGTTGGCCTTTGTGTAGCACTGCTGCCACATGTGCTACCATCCTGTGATCTGAGCAGCTATCACCCAGAAGATGTTCTCAGTGTGGTGGCCTGCTTTGAACTGTTAAAGCATGTCCTCCTGGCCCCAAGTGGCCAAGAGGTCAGCCACCTGCAGCTATGTCCCAGGTGCCATTCCTGAGCAGGCTCCTCTTCCTGGGTCCTGCCACTTGCCTCACTAGCAAGAATTCTGGTGTTCCTTATTTAAAAACTACAAAATCTCTGATTAAAAAAAAATATCAAAGTCACTCTTTAAAATACCACAAAATCCATGTTCTTCTACAGTTAAAACAAAAAATCACTATATATATATAGAGAGAGAGAGAGAGAGAGAGAGAGAGAGAGAGAGAGAGAGAGATTGATCAGTTGGGCAATGTTTATTGATATATTTACAATTTTAAAGCAATTTGGAAGCCTACCTGTGTCTCTATCATCATGATAAAGTAAATTCTAATATCTATATGTTTTGATGTTTGCTTTTGGTTTTCTTTTCACAGAACAGTTAGCTTCCCCTGCAGCCCTTCACTAATGAGGATGTGGGGACAGCTGCCTCTGCAGCCACAGATCCTGCCAGCAGGTCTCTTCCTGTCTGGCAGCTGGGCATGATGGGTGTATGATGGGGGGGATGTGGGGTTTGCAGGAGCAGGGTGGGAATGCATGTGGGGAGATATGGGATTGTGTGTTGGGGGGATGTGGGAAGGCATGGGGTGTGTGGGGATACTATGGATGTGGGGGGGCTGCTCAGGAGGGGAGGGTACCCTGCCCCCCCCCACAGGGCACAGCCCCTCCACACAGCACATGGACTGCCCCCCTGGGCCACATCTCCCTCCCCTGCAGGGCCCCCATGCACCTTCAGGCAGCTCCAGGCCACTTGGGCCATCACCCTGGGCCCCACACCACTCACAGGGACTGCCTGTCATGTTAGGCCAGGTTCTGCATGCACAGGCCCCTTGCACCATTGGGCCAGGTTGATACCATGCATGCAGGACATAGCCCAGAGTGATATGCAGTCCCTGTGTGTGGTGTGGCCCTCTGGGTGACTGCCTGAGCTGCCTGGAGCTGCCCAAAGGTGCATAGCCCCACACCAAACTGAGCCAGGCCCGCACAATATGGCACAGGCAGAGCTGGCTGCCAGGCAGGCAAGGCTGAGCCATGCTGCCCCATGCCACATGGGTGGGGTGGCTGTGTCTGGAGGGCCCAAGTCCCCCAGTGGCTGCTGCTGCAGGTGAGCTGTGGGCTGTGTGGGGCAGGATGCGGGATGCAAGCCGTACAGGGGAGAATGTGGGCCAGGGTGGGTGGGGGACCCACCCCCCTGAGCTGCTCCCCTATGGCCCCCTGCACCCCCACAGCCCACCCCCTACTTACCTGGAATGGAACCTGAGTCCAGTTCGCTGCAGTCTGCATTGCCCTGCGTGGGCAGGCAGCATGCTGCAGCATCAGGGCAAAGGGCAGGCATAGAGATGCTCTGGCCAGCTACCAGACCATCTCTTTGGAGGACCAGAGCCTCCAGTTGCCTCAGGCCACAGTCCTGGACAGTGCTCTGCCCAGCATTTTTACTGGGGGTTTGGGGGTTTGTTTGTTTTTTTGATACCTGGATATCCAGGTATCAATTTTTGAGCCCGTGCTGCAAATATGCCTCACGAGAAACATTTTTTTGTTCCCAGCATGCATCTTGCCACATCTCAAACTGATTTGAGACACAGCAAGAGGCACATATGGGCTCATCTGGACACACCCCCTAGGATTAAATGAGTGGCTCAGTCATGGTGTGAGGCCAACATCTCCTTAGGGAATAATAACCAGGCTTTCTGTTTTATAGTGTAGTGCCCCACCCATGCTGTCTTTGAAGTAAAAAAAATATTAACTTTTGAAATGACAAAAGTAGTAAAGAAATGTTGGTTCTGCATTTATAGAAACAATGAAACAACCTGTACTTGCAAAGCATAAGGAAACAAGCACATTTCTGAAAAGATAGCAGCCCCCCTTTGAAGCTGGAATGTTCAAACCATATAACTAATCCTAAATGTACATAGTATTTTAATTATCTGACAAATGAGAAATGGCTATGCCTAAGTCTGGAAAAATTAAAATCTAAACCTAGTTTTCTTATCAAAAAGTTCCTTTATTTACCAAGCTCTGTGCCTCTGTAGGAGGCACTGTTATTGAATAAGCTGCCATATTTAGTGAAATATTTTGTGGAGTTCACATTTTCATAACAGTTACAAAACTTTGAGTATAAATTATTTCACATTACAGAACTACTCGGTATATTCCAGCAAGCTTTTAAATATCAATATTTTATCATTTTTCCATTTCTCTCTTGCACATTTTCCTTATTTCCTTTAATGATTCCTCAGATATTTATACCATTTCCTTTCTAATTACCCCACTTCTGCTCATTTTATTCAGTGGCATTGATGTGAGTGGAAAATTGGTAGTTTTTATACCATGGGATGATAAACCATGATCCGAATACTGTAAAGTGTATCTAGCTCTGTGGATGCTCAATTTTCACTTTGGAAAGTCTGCCATTTATAATGGAAATAAGCACTATCTTGGATTCACAGAAGGCAGGAAGTTTATGCTTTTTACATTTATTTCTGGGGGGGTTTTGTGAAATTCTTAGTATTTTTCTTCAAATTCTCCCAATGTGCACTGTTGTCTCATAGTAAGAGACAAGATCATCAGACACAGGGGTTAGATACACCTCATATCTGATATCTCCATGTGTGATTTTCAAAGTATACAGACAGAACTAAATCATAGATTTTCTTTGTGCAACAGAGTAGTTGAACTAGTTACAGACTTTACCATCAATCAATCAACATTTTAGCTTACAAAGCCAGGTTTTACACAGATCGCTATAGCCCTCATTAACTTTGCTAATTTAAGGGCCTTGTTACATGGTAATTTGGGGAGGCTTCTGGAGCTCTTAACATCTGGATTGTCCACACATTAACAACTGAGAGCAGTTTTAAGTGCTCGTTAGGCAGCTCAAAGTTAAACCATTCCCAGCAGGATTATCTCTGATCTATGTTATCCATTTTGTGTTACACTAAGGTGTAGCTCCCCAGCCCTCCAGTCCCATCTCCTCCTGTGCTGTCTGTCCCAGGGAGCCTGAAGGGAACCTGCCTATCCAAATGCCCCACCATCATCTTTGCTTCTTGGGCTGGACTCAGTATGGAGAAGAAAAGCAGCCTGGCAGCTGTGGCAGTAGCTGGGCAAGCAGGTTAACTTTTCCCTGCCTGCTCCCTGGGGCAGACAGCATGGGCAGCCACCAGTAGGCTGGGGGAGCCCTGAGGGGCAAGAAAGCAGCAGGCAGGGGGGAAATCTGGAATTGGAAAACTAGAATTGAAGACTCGATTCTTACCTCTCAGTCTTCCAGGCCCCTGCTGGCCTGAAGTGCAAAACTTGCAAACCTGCTCAAAACTTGCAACTAACATCAATCAACACTTGTGCAGCTCACAGTGTAAATTGTAACAAGGCTCTAACCGTAGTCATATTTTCAGATGAACTGTGACCATATTTTCAAAGGGACTGCTCTTATGAAAGTACAGTTGTGAAAGTACAATAGCATTGTAGAAACAGTCATGCTTTGAATCAGAAATACTAGAGCTGAGGAAAGGCCTGTCAGATCATTCAGTCCATCTTTCTGTGAGTGCCAAAGTGTTCCATATTACATATTTGATCTGAATGACAGAGAACTGTCTTATCTAATTTTTAATGACTCAAGTAAAGGAATTTTAATGCTTTCCTTTGGCTACTTTGATATAGTCATTCTTAAATATTTGCCTAGGGATCATGAGTTGCCATCCTTCTGTGACAGTCCTCAAAGTAGAATATTTTTTAGATTTACACAGTTTGAGGGATTATGATGTTAAAAGAATCTGGAAGAATCCAGTACTTTTCAATATCTTTATTAATGATTTGGATGTGGGGGTGAAGAGCTCAGTGGCCAAGTTTGCAGGCAACAGCAAGTTATGGGGAAGCGTGGCCACACTTGAAGATAGACTACAGATACAGGCGGACCTAGACAGGTTAGCAAGTTGGGCTGACCAGAACCTGATGAAGTTCAATGTCGAGAAATGTAAAGTGCTCCACCTCAGGATGAGCAACCCCAACACAACTACAGGCTTTGGGGCTTGACCAGCACTATGAATGAAAAGGACCCGGGGGTAATAATAGACCACAATATGAATGAGCCAGCAGTGCAATGCTGTAGCCAGCAGGGGAAATACTACTCTGACATGCATCAATTGATGCATCTCCAGCAAGACCAAGGAAGTGATTCTTCTGCTGTACTCAGCACGGGTGAGACCACAGCTGGAGTACTGTGTCCAGTTCTAGGCACCACACTTTAACAAGGATGCGGACAAGCTCAAAAGAGTCCAAAGAAGGGCTGCCCATATGATCAGAGTCTTAAAAGGCAAGTCATATGAGGAAAGGCTGAGGGATCTTGACTCTTCAGCCTGAGGAAAAGAAGGCTGAGAGGGGACCTGGTAACAGCTTACTGCTACACTAAAGGAGTATATTAAGGGTTCGGTGAGCAACTGTTCACCAGGGCACCCAAGGGTAAAACCAGGAGTAATGGCCACAAACTCCTGGAAGACCAATTCCGGCTCAACATTAGGAAAAACTTCACAGCCAGGGTGTCCAGACTGTGGAATAAACTCCCTCCAGAGGTGGTACAACCACCTACCCTGGAAATCTTCAAGAGAAGACTAGACAGCCTTGCTGGTGTCACCTGACCCCCAGTTTTCTTTCCTGCTTGGTGCAGAGGGCTGGATCCGATGATCTTCCAAGGTCCCTTCCAGCGTTACAATCTATGAATCTTATGGCTTGAAGAATACTATGTTGTCGCATTGGTGAAATAAAATTAAAAAAATACTGACTTACTAACAGAGGTTTGTTTTCCTAGCTTGCTTGTTATTTCTTTCAGTGGAAGAAAGGCAGACTGTCCTTATGAATTATATTTGGTATCTTCCTATTGATTTTGGAAGTGGGAGTTAAGATGGTCTTTGTCTCTGGCTGCTTTCACCGGGGTGGGGGTGGAAATCAGACAGCAGTTGGTGAACATATCTATCCCTATACCTTATGGCTTGGGAAATTAACAGGACATAATGAGCACTTTTACATGTGCTCCAAGAATAGGGGGGGCAGCACTTTAATTAGAGCTGCTCCAAGAGCAATTCTGGTTAAAGTGCCGCTGCATCTTATGTATCAGCATCCCTGTACTTAAAAATGATGGCGGGAGTGCTTGAACTAAAGCTTGGCTGACAAGCCATTTTTAAGCTTGGGGACATTGATGCACAAGATACAGAAGGCTGCGGCAGTGCAGCTATTGCCATGCTCCAGCAGACTCGATTAACTGAGTCTGCTCTGACACACTGGAATTGCAGTGCATCAGAGCAGCCTCTGTGCTTATGTATAGGTACGATATGAGAAGACATTAAAGGAAGGAATCAGAAGGGAGACAAAGGAGTGTGCAGAGGAAGGCTGCAGGAGAATTCAAGAAAATGACAGGTGTCATAGAGTGAAAAGGGACAGAATAATATGAGAGTCTACTCAGGAAAAAGGCACCAGAAGGTAGGTGTAGGAGGTTGAAAGGGGTGCATTGGAAAAAGAGAAGAATTAGGTGAATGAGTGTATGAGAAACGTGGGGACAGGCAAATGATATATGGTAAGGGAGTACAAGTAAGAGACAGAGAGAGACAAATAAGACCAGCAGGGTCCAACAAATTAGCTCTGTATCCTCCCTGAATAGCGCTCCAATCTTCCTCTGTCCAAGCTGCTGCTCTGTTTTCTGCTCCCTGCCCTGTTCTCCCTGCTCTGTTTGTTTTCTGCTTCCTGCCTTACCTGCTACCTGCTACCATGCTGCTTGTCACCTCACTAATCCGCCACTTGGTAAAAAGAGGCTTCCCGTGCTTTGTGGCACACAGGCTGCAGGTTGGCTGCCCCTGGACAAGACAGAGAGACAGCAGTTACCCATAGTTCAGGAGTTGAGTGAAATTGGAGCACCTCTGTTAGAGATTAAGATGACATCTGCAGTTGTTTATACAATATTGTACTGGGGCAAAGCCTGAAGTCCTTACCTAGAATTTACTCAGAAAGCTCTTCATTGATGTGAGTGGTGATTTATCAAAGTGCTGAGGATCCTAAGGAAATCTAATAGCCATCAATAGCCATGCAAATAATAGGTAGTCCATGTTTTCCATCAGTGCCATTTCTCTACTGAGCACTGCTCTGAAATTTGATTCTTTTTTTCCATGAAGGCTAGGGACATCTCCCTTTAGACACCAAAGACCTTGATTTTTAAAGGAGGTACTGATGATCTTATTTATCAAAATGGCCATTAAACCACACCAATGAGGAAGGACAAAGTTCATTTCATAGGAAGCTGTTTGGATATTTTCCGTAGCCTCTTGGTTTTTTAACGCTATAGTTTTGTTCTCTGGTTTTTATGACTCTAATGAAGGAGATGTCACCACTTTCCTGGGCAGCTTATTATTTAGTGGCTACATAAGCATAAATAATGAGGAGAAATTACAGATGAATAAATAGTAAACCAAAGATGTACTTCTGCCTGCCCAAAAGACTTGTTCAACAATCCAGTAGTAAGTTTTGCCATTTAAATCTATTAAACATTTATTATTACAGTTTTTGCCTATGCAAAACTCGTTGTCAGAAAGATAGTTTCCCAACTAGAGAAGTAGGATACATTAGGACACTGCCAAAAAGTTCCAGCATATAGGCATTTAATTCTGTGATATATGTTTTCATCTTTTACTTCTTAAAACAACATTA
This sequence comes from Alligator mississippiensis, assembly GCF_030867095.1. Taxonomy (NCBI): domain Eukaryota; kingdom Metazoa; phylum Chordata; order Crocodylia; family Alligatoridae; genus Alligator; species Alligator mississippiensis. Next base: position 247,129,598 of record NC_081825.1, read on the forward strand.
ATAATACTAGCAATAATAATAATAATAATAATGCCAGATAAAACTTAAACTACAACACATTTTATTCCTACAGAAAATAAGTTAGATGTGATGAGTCTAATATGACATAAACACGATAAATGGCCTCCTCCCACAAAATGCTATTGCCCTTTAAGTTCAGGAAGAGGCGGTAGCGATAGTAACAAAGCTTAGCAACAAATCATACCATATGTATTTAATATATGTATTAGATAGATAGATAGAATTTGCTTTGTAAAAATCATGTTACAATCTTTATTTTTTTTGGTTTTTTAGCTTGAATTAAAATTGTATTAAAGAATTTTCTTTTGATGATTCTTACATTTTTTCTGAGTTTTCCGCTTAATGTTTCTCAGAAAAAAACTCTGAATGTCAAAGGTTCATAAAATTAAAAAAACTTTAAAAAATTATTAATTATATTAAGTAGTTCGGCAAATTAGAGAAAAACAATAAATTAAGAATCAATTCAATTGCTTAAATGTAAAATTACACAAGTGACTGACGCTAAAACACCCCAGTTCCTTCCAGAGTGCCACCTACATAGCTCTCCTACAGAAAGAAAAAGGATGAGAGGCCAAGCCAATAAGATGAAATCATTACATCATCAAAAAAACTATCATGACACACTTAGTCAGGAATCTGTTGCTTGGCATCTGATCAGCTGATTTGCCCTTCTTGGGTGTCAGATAAATCATGAAGCCCAATAAAAGTACCCACCCAACTACTACTTTTTCTAATGCTTAGTGTGTCACAGGGAAATAGTACATTTTAGAAGCACATTATGAATGCCAAAACTTTTCTCTTCTTGGCCAAGTATTCTCTTCCATTCTATTTTTTTCCTCCAATCTGTCTTAAATAATATTTTTCCAATTTTTGCCTTGATTTCCCTGCCTTCATGCTCTCCTTAATAAAAGATAGTGCTTTTTAGTATGTCCCTTTCAAAATTAGTTTGATCACTTATACAATGTTATTAATTTTGAAAATACTGTCAGTCAGGATTGGTTGCATTTACCAATTTAAAACGAATTTTGTTTCAAAGCACTTTGCCTGCCATCCAAGGTAATTGGAAAGCCAGTTTGAAAAATCTTCTAATGTGCTTTTTAAAATTGACCAAGGCTGCAGAGGCAGCTTCTTAAACAAAATATAATTAATTTTTATCTGTCTAACCTGATCAGTGCATGCTGACAGTCCCACTGTATCTTTTATTTTTAATGTATGTGTATTTTTTTCAATAGACTACATCTTCCTTTCATCTGCCTCTTTTCCGCCTGTAAATTGGCACTTTCTGTCTTCTAGGAATCTCATTACCAACCAGTGATTCTCCATTTCTTCATAATAAAGGTGCCCAACTCATGTACCCAAAAGAAATGTAAATATATATTTTTCTTTATTAAAGCTTTACTCTGTGTAACCTTTATGGTCTCAATGGCTCTTACATGCCAGTAGTTACCTGAATCATTCTAGCTTTGCTTTTTTTTTTTAGTGCACCTCTCTAAGTCTGTACTGGTTACTCTTATATACTTATTGGGATATTGATCAATGATTCAAGCAATTGGATTGACTAGTATACAAGGCAATAATTATAGAAGAAAGGTCTAGTTGGATCTACCATCAGACAGGTAAAGTGAAAGAACCATGAGTCATGCAAACTGAATTATGTTCCCAGATCTTACATAGATTTCAGGTCTAATTTTTGGTAGTCATCACAAACTAAAATTTTCAATAAATCAGGATCCACCTGTTCAGACACAAATAAACTGAAGCACTGAAAAATCAGATTCCACTTTTGAAAACATAGACCAGATTTGGTTGCTTGTCCTCTGGAAAGTGTGGATAATGGATAAGATTTTTCTACTGCTCAGGACAATCATGAAGTTTAATTCATTGAGTTTTCTTACTGTCAGCAGTGCATTTTTGTGTTTTCATCTTGTAACAGCACTAATAGCTTCAGAACAGAAAATTTCCTGAGGACTATGGGTTTACCTTTAGCTGCATCTTGGATCATCAGCTCCTCCCAGATGGTCATTAATCCCCAGGAAATCCCCTTCACCTCTATTATTTTTGCTTAATTAATACCTCCTACTTTTAGACTAAGTGATTGTATCAGGCTAATCTTAACTACAGCACATGGATTGAACAACATGTCTCTACTATATAAACTAGAATTCCCTCTAGTTGCATACATATTTTAAAATTTTCCAAGAATAGCTGATTCTGTTTGCCTCAGGCTTTTTTTCTAAAGAGGTTTATATTTTTTTCAAGTGAAAATTAGCTGCTGGAGTATGACATCCAAGGGTCCAAAAGGACCCCCTAATGTTTTTCTCTAGTTTGAAACATATTCTTGGTTTTGTTTGCTTTTTTACCAAATACAGTAGGTGAAGAAACACAATAGAACTATTGGAAAAGAAGGTATAGTATGGGAAGGAGAAAAAGTGTAGCTGCAAAACTATAATGTTTCTTAGAACAGCATATTGTCATTTCCCCCCCCCCCCCCCCCGTATTCTTTCTTCATTTTTGTTGAAATGTGGGCTTTAAAGTGTAGTTAAGTTCTGCAAAAGGACTCAGAATGGTATCTCCTGAAAGCTTCCAGAGCTGAAGAATACATTTAAAGTACTGAGTTCTACAGCTTCTTGTGGTTAGCATAGCAGTGATCTTCACAGTATCTATCTTAACAGTAGATGTACCAACAGAACATAAAGATCATGAGACATCAGCGGCAAGATGGGAAGCAGAGACAAAAGCAGGTGAAGTTCATACTTGTAGATGACTTCATGAGCAATATATCAAATTAGTGACACAAGAAACAATGAATATCCATCTAGGTATTCACATTTCTCAGAAATCCAGATGTGTAAATAAATTAAATAATTCAGCTAAAATATTTTTTGTGAAATTTCTCTGAATCCAGGGTTTGAACCATTCTTTCTCTGTCAAGCATTACTAGACTACATTGGTGGTGATTTACCATTGTTCATAATTCTGCACTTTTGAAGACCTCCTGCAGGACCAGGAATGGTTTCCTGAGAGCAATGCTGAAAACCACTGTCAAGAAAGAGAGGTTATTCACGTACAGAATATACTCCACAGTGCTAGGATTTATGAAACGTCATATATTATGCCTCTTAACATAGCATGATAGAAACAAAGGAACCAAGCATTTTAAATGGTTAAATCCCTGGGCTGTAGGAGCAACTGCAGCTGCAACCAGAGCATTGTATTTTGCAGTTCCCATAGTTTTCCTGTGGGGCTGGGTATTTTTTTTTTCCTTTACAGAAAAATTATGCCAGATTTGTATGTTCAACAGACAGTCTATCTGCCTCAAGATATTTTATTGGGACTTTCAGAGTGTTCCATTGTATAAAAGTGAAAACTGTCAGTGATCAAATTTTAGACAATGAACATTGGGAGAAAATCAATAATCTGATTAAAAAGAGAAAGCTCAGGAGGCTCCTAAACCTAAAAAGCTGATTTCTTACGATGGTATATCTCACTGAAAGCACATACAACATTGGTCTATAGATTTACCAGGTGCATTACTTCTCACATAGTTTCAAATGAGTAATAGTCTTGGCATTAATGAGAAGAAACATCTTCTTTAGGTTAACCCCTTGGTTCCCCTAAAGCATATCCAGTGGATCTCCAGGGAGAAATATACTAAATTCTATCATGCAGGTGCATTATAAAACTAGTTACTATGCTGGGTCTATCTTGTGCTATCTTGCCTCTGAAGATTGGATTGCCAAGATCTTGCACTTTAAAAATGAATGGAGTTCACAAAGGATTAGAAAAAAAGTCAGAAGGAAGGAAGGGAAATTATAAGAAGTATATATGGGAAGATAGTAAGACTACATGAAGTTATAGAGGAAAGCCCACAAAGGACAATGGCATTTGCAAAGAAAAGGAATTGGAACAAAAAAGGCTTTCATATAATGTTAAAGTGGCAAAAGGATGTCAAAGAAAAATAGTTGAATCATGAGATCCAGTCTCTTTTAACTCTAATTATATCCTGATTACATAATGCTACCATAACAGCATGCAGATAAAACTAAATTTAAAATATGACATGTTCTGTATAAGGACCTACTTATTGTCATTGAGTAATAACTCTACTGCCTGCAAAAAACAAAAACCATACTTATTTAGTTAGTAAGTTAAGTACAGGTGGAAAAACTGAGACAAACAAAACTCGTGGCAAAGTTTATATCTAGTCACAATTAACTTCAGAGAGCTTTGGACCAGGCCCCTGTGTAAGAAGGTTACAACCATTTTTATATCACATTAAATATTTCGTCTCTAAAATGTGCACTCCTTGCCCTATAAAAGTACCCAGTCAGCTTGTAAAATGAAAAAAAAAAAAGTTTATTCTTTCCATGCTTCTACAAGCTATGAAATTGCAAGATTAGAAAGATATCTCTCCATTTCAGTGACTCAATTTTCCCTGCCTAGTAATCCAGTATTGCTGGTAGGGATAGAAGTAAATGCATTAGGGCTTACATATTGATTTTAATTAGAATGGGCAGTCCACCATTAATATGAGTTGTGATACCTTTAAAGCAGTTGTCAAAAGAGAATTAATTAATTAATTAATTACAAATTAATAAATTAATTGAAAGTGAATCAAAGCAAACCAGGAAAAAGCATGCAGTATTGAAAAAATATCCATGAAACAGAATGGAAATGCATCTTACAACATTTATCAACAGTGAAGAAAATTAAACAACACATTAAAACAGCATACCTATTGTGACTGAAAAAGCAAAGCAATTATTATACAGGTAATAAACTAAATAAGATTAAACAATTTAATCTAAAATAAAAGATGTGGAAAACAGGAAAGTGTAGAATGTTCAATATGCTCTGAAAGCCTATAAACATATATATTTTTAGTGTGGGTACTTAATAATAATCATTAAAAATTAAAATACTGTATTTCCCTTTCATGATAGCTCAGCTAGAAAGCAAACTCAATCAGGCCTGGAAGGCCCAGTATAACTCTGAAGTGAAGAAACTGCTCTGTTAGCATGAACAGCCATCATCTTTCTCACAGGATACTTACTGTTCATTGAATTTAACATAATGGGCTGAACAGAGATTTCCAGCAAGTGGTAACATAGCTAACTGATGGCTCAACGAAAAGTAAATTTAAAAACAATAACAATTGAATCAGAATTTTCATTTTTAAACATATTGGGCCAAATTGTCATGAATGGAGCTACTCCAGGGATGAATGGAACCCAATGTGCAACCTAAATAATGATTTTTTTCATATAACTTGGTCTCTAGAGGGAAACATGAACCTAATTATGGCCCAAATACTTTTCTCATTTACAATCTGTGAGGACTGTACAAGTCTTACTAAGAGTAGAATTGGGCCATTAATCATAAAACTGAGTTTATTAGGTGAAATGCTAATGTTGATTTGAAATGCAGGAGAGTGGGGGACTAGTGGCTTTGGAACATGGAAACTTCTTTGTTTCTTTGAGGAATTTTGGTGGACAAAATTTCTTAAATAAGTATACTCAGCTTCAGTGCAGGAACAGATTTCCCAACAATAGCTTTTGCGTAAGTCATTTGCAACTTGTTGATAGCCTGGCAATTCTTATACTGATTTAATGAAGTGTACATGTGTCATTTATCAAGACATTGCTGATCAACTCACCTGTGACACCTTCCAAACATGACAACACTCTTTCTTGCTAGGGAGCCAGGTTTCCAAGGACAGCACAACATGCTTGATGTGCCCCTAGAGGACAGGTTGTTTACCACAGCCTTCATCATCTAATCTGAGCATGATGAAATTTAAGTCTCAGCAGAACTATATTCCAAAACACCAAGGATGTAGCTTTTCTCTTTGAGTGGTTTAAGAAACAACTGTTTTGAAATGGGCTGCTTTGCTAATGTAATGAGCATTAGCCCTACTTTACTGCTACTGTACTGTAGTAAAAAAAATTTGACTACTGTCTGTAGTCAAAAATGAAGTAAAAATGCCTTTGAAACGTTAGGTCATTCTGGAGATTTCAAAGGGTTTATGACAAGACTTAGTGAATATTTTAAGGCAGAGAAAAATACACCCTTTGAAGCATGTGTGTTTAGACAAGTAACTCAAGAGCAGGATGAATCAATATATGTCTTTGTAACTACTAGACTTAAGGAAATAGCAAGAATGTGAACATAGTGAGCTTATGGATGATCGAATCAGAGTTTGGGTCACTGACAAATGCTGGCCGCATCATTTTAAATGTAGACTATGAAAGAACAATTAATTTCTATTCCTGTAAGGTGACAGAATGGGACATATTGCTCTTAAATGTTGAACTATATAGTGAAAAATCTTTGGAAGTTATTAAAATATATAGGCATTGGTAATTAATGTCTCCTGTAAAGCACATGAGTGATTGCTCAGGTGTGTGGTATTCTACCAAAAATGCATGTTGATTTGAATTACTTATTAAAGTTTGCTTAAAGTGTATTTGATGTCAACTGTTCAATGTGACATCTGGATCATAAAGTAAACCCCAAAGTTTTGATATTTTATTTTGGTTTTTTTCCAGTTTATCCTGTCCTTATATTTTTTGGTTATTGCTGAAACTGGAAATAGCAGTGACAAAAGTCTAGAAAGAAGTCATTCTTGCAAAAATTTTGGTGTGACCAGAAGCAGAAAGCAGCAGAAGCCTTGCCAGAGGGCCTATGCTCATGAGATAGACACCCTGTTTTGCCAATACCACAGATCCAGGTACTTCTAATAAACATCCCAAACTTTTCTCTTCTATTAGCAGTAAATGGAGCCTACAAAACTACAGCTGTAATAAGTGACAAGACTTACTAGTTCTAAAACATTTGACATGAACATCTATTCTTAGGTTTTCTTTCTTCTTCTTGAAGAGGCTGTTTCCAATAACTAGAGGAAAAGAAGGGCCAGACAACAACAATTTAAAAAATATGGTAACAATAGAGCTGGCTCTGTGATGAAGATCAAAACTAGTGTAGTGGAACTGAGGAGGAAGGTGTAGAAGGGAGAGGAAATTATTAGTAGTAATAGTATGCTACTGTGTGACAATTCAGAAGCATCACTTTTTGGACCAAAAACTTGTAGCTTTCAGCAAAAGAAATTCAGTTGCTGCAATCTTTCAGGAGCTCCTAGGAAAGTAAGTCCAGTGTGGGACTGAAGATAGCACGTGGAATACATCTGGAAAAAAATCATGGTATCTTTAATGAAGGCATTTGTCCCTGCTTGGAAACTTTACAGAGAAGCCCAGGCATACAATAACAGTAGTGATACTTGCAATTGGCACTGACAACATACACAGTTTAATAAAAAAACATAAAAAGTGAACAGTCTACTGTGTGATTAAAAAATACCTGGATTCACAGAGCTTTACAACTGCAGATCTCCCAGCACCATTATGTAATAGGCAGTCTAATAGAAAAAAAATCAATATCAAATTTAAGTGAGAAAGCCATATTTCAAATTAATTTTATGTGACTTGAAAATATCCAGCACATAAATACTTGAAAAACTTGGGGTGCTGCAGTAATTAGTGGATTAGTGATTCAGTGACTGGCCATCTATTTTCTGTGTCAATACTATATCAGTCTCCCCGAATTGTGTAAGGAGGTGCTACTACTGTGCTAGAAATACCTTGGTTTTTTTGGTGAGATCCAAAAGCCACTTGTGGTTAGTTTGAAAAAAAAATTTCATAGCAATTTCTGTAAGAGCTGAAGTGTTAACCAAGTTGTCATGGCCAAATTCTAAGATTCTCATGCAGTTTCAGTTGGATAAGATATGTATTTTCAGTTTTGAGTCACAAGGGAATTACATAGGGCACTTTTTAAAGGCTGCTGCATTGCATCACAGAGGTGGTTGCCTTTCAATGATGAATGAAGCAATCACAAAATATACAGTTTGCAACCAATTTGTAAAGTTTGTCAAGTATTTTGGCATCTTTGGAGGAAAGATGCTATGGAAATGTCAGTCAAATAGTAATTTAATGAAATCCAAATGTACCCCTAAGTGTTAAATAAAATCCAATTATAAATCATTCTATTTCATTTAGTCAAGATCCCCCTGTAGACTTCTGATGGAGGTAATAAATAATAGATGAGCTGTATTTTTGCTACTGGGGTAAACTGCATCTTCTTTAAATATTTCTGACATCTTATTTAAACTCTGAGTTTGCTCAAAGTTCAAAAAACAAGCAGAGTATACAGTCCCTATTACAGTGTGACATGAATGCATTTCAAAATTGCATTCATCAAAACTTTGTCATGTCTAAAATACAAAGTAAAGCTATATATATATCCAATGACACTAGGTAAGAACTAAAAGCAATCTGGCACGGATTTGGACTCAATCCCTGCCTGATTTGCTCCACTGGCAAGAACCTAGCCAGTGATAGCGAAAAATTGCCTAGAGCAGGGAGACAGGAATAAGAACCTTTGTCAGCTGTACTCTAGCAGAGACCTCAGAGCTGACTGCCACAGTGTAGGAAATTGTAAAGGTCAGAAAAAGTACCAGCCCAGGACATAAGTTTTCATGGGGATACATTACCCTGCTCTAAGTACAAGGTAGATGACAAAATGTACTATAGATTTTAGTATCTACGGTTTTAATGATCTTTTCTTATAGGTGTAAGCAATGAATGGCTCCCCTAGATCGTACAGCTAAATACCATTTCCACTTAAATTAATGGAATTAATTGACATAAATAGAAGCAGAATTTCTCTCATATACAAGGAAGCTGGGATTTGTGAACTGAATTCCATAAGCATGAACAAACCGAGCCTGAAGAAATGCAAGTCAGGACTGTGCAAAACTGACCACTCTGTTTCAAAATCTGGGTATTAAGATTTTAGCTTTCTACTAATTAAAGCACCAGTTGTTATCCCAATTTATTTCTGTACTCATTCTTCTTTATATTGTATACTTTTTTCTAGAATGTTAATTTTACAGCATTAATGGCCATCAAGCCATCATTTCTAATACTGGCCTTTATTTTTACTTCTTAAGAATATTAGCTAATCATGTTTTTTCCTCTAAGAAAGATCATGATCCAATTGGGGAAATGTCAGAAATAATTAAGAAGAATTCTTCTATTTTGTCTGACAGAAGAAATCTATCTTTTCAAAGGAAAAACACAGATAATGAAAATGAAGTGACAGCTTACTTGATATTTACAGTTGGATGTGACGTCAATCGGAAGGGTAGTACTGATCAATTTTAATGGCAAGCAGCTAAGCATGCTTATTGATTTGGAGGCCAGTTACTTCACGAATAGCAAAGACCATTAATACACTAGCATCAGGATCACTGATGATAAAGAAAATAAATAGTGACTTTGCATTTAAATTCTCTCCTTACAGGTACAATCTATGGTTCTTTGAGTTGGAACTTACTCATAGTTGAAGTTTATTGGACGTAAGTTGGAAATGTCATTGTCTAGTTCTTTCTTGGCTCATTTATTGCAAGACAAGATCTTTACATTTTGTCACAGATAGAGACAGTTGTTGTTAATAGGTCCTTACTAGAGGCAGAAGAAATAAATAATATATGAAAAAACAGATAAAGAAGACTGAATACAATTGCAAAATTTGGAATTTTTTTTGGTAAGATAAAATGTACTGTACATTTGTACTCCAAAAGAAAATTTAATCCTCTACTCTTGGAAATGAACTACATGGATTCCAGAGTTATTGAAATCTTTCTAGAGTTGTTCATTTCCCTTGTGGCTAATGTTGATAAAGAAGCAGGTGGTGGACACAAAAAAGGAAGGACAAAAAATGAAAACGTTAAAAACCCCAAAAAGATGGACAATGTGGGGAATTGTTTAACTCCTTTAAGAGTTAAATAGGGTCTGAGAGGTTCTAAAAGGAGATACTATGGCACTGGTTAAAATGTAAATGACATTAATCTTCTGTGGTTTTTTTTGAATGCTTTGAATGTAACCTGAAGACTCCGAGGCAATGCAAGGGTGATGTTACATATTACACTTAAACCATACTAAGGACACTTAAAATGTGAGTGCCTGCACATTAAAGTTCCGTGACTCATGCTCAGTGCTCTCTGAGCATCTCAAAGTTATACCATTTCAGGTGTGGGTTAACTCTGGGACAAGTACCTAACTTGTGTTAGGGCAACTTCAGTCAGCTCCATAGAGATAAAATGAGGAATTTGCAGTCCTCCAGTATCCTAGGACGCACCACTCCCAGCCCCAACCCCCATCCAGAGTCCAGGTTTCAGACCCTAGCCCAGGGGCAGGCAAAGTCTGGCCTGTGAACCAGATCTGGCCGGCACTGAACTCCATTTCCCAGCAGCCCCTGCCTATGTAGCTGAGGCCTGTTTCCATGGAGACCGCAGCAGCAGCCATGCTGTGATAGCACAGGGCCAGGGTTTCCATGGAGACTGACCCCAGCAGTGCTGGCTGGCAGCAGCAGTGCCAGCCTCTTCCTGGTGGTGGGGGAGGGGGTTGAGGAGGGGCTGTGCTGTGGGTGGCCTGTGTCGGCAGGCAGCGGCAGCAGCGGGACTGTTGGAAGGGGTGGCTACGGGGAATTTTGGAGTGGCTATAGTCCCTCCAGCACTACCCCTGCTGGCAGGGTGTGTGACAGGGTCCAGAGCTGCTCCAGAGCCCAGCTGGGATCTTGCAGCTGTGACAGCATGTTCCAGAGCTACAATCCACAGCTCTGGGCAGGGGTGTTCAGGCTGCAGATCTCAGCTGTGCCCCAGCTCCGGACCACACTGCCACCACTGCAAGATCCCAGCTGGGCTCTGGAGCAGCTCTGCACCCTGCCGTGTGCCCGCCAGCACTGCTGGGGCTGGTTTCCATGGAAACCCAGCCTCACGCTATCACAGAGTAGCTGCTACTGGGGTCTTCATGGCAACTGGCCCCAGTCACGCAGGCGTGGGCTGCTGGGAAATGGAGCCAGACTCCACCATTTTGGCCACCCCTACCCTAGCCACTATGCCACTTAGTAGTCCTCTAGTGCAGTGGTTCTCAACCTTTTTCCTACCTGGACCCATTTGCCAAGACCAATGGCTTATGCTGACTCATACCCCCCAGGCCCTGCTGGTGTGTGACCCACAGTCCCCTGCCCCCCTCCCTTGCCACAGCCTTGGCACTCAGCCACCCAGCCACCTTCCCCCAGTGCCAGCAAGCACTGTTCTCCCCGCCACACACCCTTGTTCTTGACACATGCACACACACATGGACTGCCCCCCACCACCCCGACAGCCCCCAAGCCCTGGTGATCCAAACTCAACCCCTGCACCCCATGCACTTACCTTCATCTGGCTGCTGGGGCGTCTCCCACAACCCTGCCTGGCTGCGTGCTGACCATGCCCCCAGCAGCCGCTTGCAGGCTGGAATGCTGTGAAAACATGGGTTTCCCCTTGCAGGGGGAACCTCTGCTTTTGCACATTTTTCTGGCAATATTCTTGCCACCCACTTTTGGGTCACAACCCACAGGTTGAGAAACGCTGCTCTAGTGGCAAGTCAAAGCTGATCAGGCAAGTATTAACCCTTAACATGCAACTGCTCACAGCATGTTCTAACATTAGCATTGCTTAACATTCCACAGCTTTAATATAGTCTGATATGTAACTAATATGTAACTTCATCCTTAGAGATCAAGGAGGAAATGGGTTAGGAAGTATCCGTGCATCCTCCATCACCATGACCTAATCAAAAAGGGCACATCTGCAATTCAACAGTGCAAAAAGGAAAACAAGCTGCAAAAAACTAAGACAGGTGAAGTGTAATGCCTGGCAGGCTTCAGCCTCCCCTCAAGGACACTTGCCAGAGGTATTTTCCAATTCCTATTGCTTTCAGTAGGATTGGGTGGGACCTTGAATCGTGGTTCTGTGGAAAAGCACTGTTTGTGCTCATTAGGAGTTGATTTTGGCACATTTTCCCTCAGTGTCCTACATACCCCAGCTATGTTAAACCCATTTTTGTGCTATAACTCAAGTCCAGAGAGGTTTAACTGACTTTCTCAACTTTTATCTTGATAGACATCTTTTTGCTAACTCATCCTGTTCCCTACAACTACAAAGACATGGGGGCATTATTATTTCCTAAACATTTCACATGAAATTACATTGTGTGATCCCCATTTTGTGGACTCATGCAGGACTAGCCATAACTTTGTCCCTCAGTGATGCCAATATGCTCCTTAAATCAGATTTGTACATGTGTACAAACCATAGTTGTTTGTATATCTCAGGAGCTATGTAACCATTGTTTAGGAAGACATGAACATAGAAAATACAGAGAAAGCAATCTTTTCATTCAGCAAGAATTAGCCAACCGTGTATTTTTCAGCCATCGTTTCTTTCATTAAACTAGTAATGCATTTTATGTACTGAGTGAAGCAATAAATAACCAACTGTTTTGCAGCCGTTAGATAAGCAATCAGTGTTTCCTGGAATGCTTTGGCATCAGATAACCAGCATCATATTTTATGTATTAGTTAGATAAGGGGTGTCCTACTAGTTAAATACCTATTTGTCACCACATTGAATTCACCCTAAAAGCAAAGAGAGATTTAATTTATTTATATTAGCTGTGTTTAAGTTTATATTATGAAGCTGCATGACTCTCTGAGATAAATGCCAGTATTTAATTCAGAGAGGTAACCTCTTGAATGCTAGAGAAGTCAGTATGGGATGCAACATTAATCTTGACAGGAAAAGATATACTTTGTGAAATGGCAGTTTTACCCACGAAATGTACTTGTTCTCCATTAGACATTAGTTAAAAAGGAGTAAAACAGAAGTCTGGTCCAAGTAACATTAGATGTAGCATTCCCATAGAAAGCTCTATGCCAGGTAGGTGCAAGTAGGGCCTCATGTATTCTGTACATAAGTAACTATTATGACTCACTTAATATACTGTGTGAGACAGCTGGGGATGCAGAGCTATGCTGGTTTTGCACCACCTGAGAATTCCCCTTTATTAAGGAGAATCTTTGACTGCTCCTTTAGGACTACCATCCAGCAGTTTTATACTGCTAAAGGACTACAAAGTAGAGTCAAGGACAAGATTTTTGGTTGAAACATGGGGGAAAATATTACTATTTACTTGAATCTGAAAAGGAATTCTATGGCATATCACAACATGTAAGTACAACATAGCTGTCTATCTAGTGCCAGAAATCATCACTGACATTGTACAGACCATTACAACATTGATTTTTAAGCATAAGTAGTTGTTTTGCATATTCAGCACTTGTAAACAGCAGCCACACTGTTTTATAACAACAACCCTGTTTCCCTTTTGAAAAAGCACTTTGCTTGTTATAGGCCAAGAACTGTTGGAGGTGATTGATTGTGTTTGTTTAAATTAGCACCTTTAGCATGACTAGCAGGAAGCACTGGTATGGCCAGCGTAAGTCAGGTTTAAATAATGTATCAAACAAGTAGCAGATGTGTTATAACAGCTGCAATTTAAGATATAGAGGGCATACATTCAGTTGTAGTTATTTGGCATAGATCTGTTAACTCCAATGGAACCATGCCAATATAAACCAGTTAAGGATATGACCCAGAACATCTATATATCAATATCTCTCTCAATGCATTGACATGTATATATATCTAGATGACTACACATAGATATAAATATGTATAGATTAGACAGACAGAGATGCATATTAATTTAAGATTTCAGTATTCTGAGCCCATTAGGCCATAACATTAAATCAAAGAACTGCTTTTGCCAATAATTTAGTAAAATATGATATATAGTTGTGTGTGTGTGCACGCATGCATGTGTATGTGCATGTGTGTGTAATAGGCTTCCTAAAACATCAAGGTCTGGTGAAGTCAAAGCATTTAAATCAACACACAGCATCCTGGGTTTGTGAGAGCAGCTGTTAGGAAAGGTCAGATCTTCTCATGAATTTTACAAGAAGGTAGCATGTGTGTTGTTACCTCTTGTCCCTTATGTCAAGTTCAAGTTCTAGGGCAATCTAAAAGCCGTGAACCAGTAGTGCTCACAGAAATATTTTGGTCACTGCAGGAAGTTCTGGCTGTTGCCCTCAATGACACATCTTTGAAGAAGTCATTTGTTGCTTACAGACAACTAAATCTCAGGAATCAGGCAGTACCCGTTCTGGGAAAGGGGTCTCCAATGATAAAGTCACCTTTCCCAGAAATTAAAAAATTTACAAAGTATTTCATGTATTTAAGGACCAGCTCACAGCAGTGTACAGGGATGTACTCTACACCAATAGACCTAGACATTTGATTAACAAGATAACTAAAATGTCAATTAGAATAGTTTTATTGAAAATAAAACTGTTTACAGTTCAAGCTCAGTGTCCAAGAGCTAGAAAATACTTCTGGGAAGATAGATGTTTCTACTCTTAGTCTAAAGAATCTTAAAGAAAAAGAAAATAATATAGAATTCCTCCCAGCACAACACAAAACCAGTAAATACTAGTCACTGAACTGTTTAAGAGATGAAAGACTAGAACCTGAGCTGGTATTAATCAATCTAGAATGATCAGTCCTAATTCTTGCTTTATAACATTATTCTTCATCTAGAGTCCAAACTCTTTACTGTTGATAAAACTCTAGGCAGAAAAGACATTAAAATCAACTTTAATATATATTTTTAATGCAGAGCAGAACCTAACTCCAAATACGTTTCTTCCCTGAATCAATAGGGCAATAGGGTAAATCTAAGAAAACCTATGGAGATAGACTAGACCAAAAAGCATGTGCGAGAAACCTGCTCTTTTTGATTTATTTCATTCTGCTACCACAAAGACAGCAAATAAGACAAGTATTTTTTTTACATCAACTCACTCCGGACTGACTGCAGTAGTCTGAAAGAAGCAATAATTGATTTCAATAATTAATTCCTGCTGACTAAAGTAATGTTGCTGTTTATTTACTCCTCCTAAGGCCCAGTTAAAAGGAACTTTGAGTCAGGAGAGCATAAACAGTAACATTACTTTAGGGAACAGAAGTCCCCTAACATACTGTAGATTTGGGAAAGGCTTTTTCTTAGCCCCCAGGCTATATGAAGTTTATTTCTATATTATCCCATGCTGCTTCAAAATGACACTAAACTTCTATCTAATTTATAGAGGCTAGAAAAGTAAGCAGTGAATTAGCAGCTACTTTGACAGCTGAAGAAGTTCCACAACAGTTTCAAAAAAAATCTCTCAGAGTAACGAGAAAATTCTGCAAAATATTCAAATATACTTTAAAAGAAAATTGTGATTTAATCAAACGAGAAGGTAGCAATAACAGTGCTTTCAGGTCATCTTTAAAATAATGCAAGCCTCTCAACTGTTTCAGGTTCCTATCAAATAGTAAAATTAAAACTACCTTCACCGGCCTATTTCATGGAGTTGGAATTGTTTTCCCATGTTCTGTTGTCTCAGCAACTGAATTATGTATAGGAAACAAAGCAACTTCACATGACAAGTTTTTATTGCTTCTCTGTGATGCTTCAAGAGCAGTAATACTGGTACATGAGAAAATCTTCCATGTAATGTGGGCCTTATTGTAGTCTCTGAAAGAAAAATGTAACAAAGGCATTGAATGTTTTAAAGCTCATATTGTTTGCAGGGTGATTGTTGGATGCCTTGGGTCTCTACAAAACTATCATCAGTGGATGACCTATATTATATCAAAATATCACATTCCCAGCATCATTTTATCCAGGATATATCAAGTTACAGGCTTTTCACTGATCTGGAATTTATTGCTTAAATCTGATTGTGATATCAATGTTTTATTGTTAATGTTATTCCTAGAAAAATTGCATAACACAAATATAAAGCAGTCCCTTATTATTGACAAATATTTCACATTAACTGTATACAGGTACAAAACTTGACCTTGTGCGACTCCAGTGGTCCCATGCTGATGAGGTTCCTGCTGTAAAAAACAGAATAAAAGCACAACTAGACCAGCTGTTTTTACTATTAGATAGATTAAGTTAGCCCAAACCTAAAATTAAGAAAACATACTGGATCTGATTTACTATCAATCTATGATCTGTGGCTGTACAGGGAGCAACGGATAGTGCTGTAGAGCCAAATTGCAGTTTATTAACGTGGGCATGGGAGTTCCATACCCTCACCCCTGACTGCTCTAAAAATGCTGAACGGAGGGCCCCAGTCTGGTGATGAAAGCTGCTTTTTGACAGTAAAAGTTCAGTAAAAACAACATAAAATAATTTAAATAAGAGTGGATGGAAAAGTACTGGGGAGAAATACTTAGTCCCCCGCAAAAGTACTTGTCTATAGAAGTCTAAAAGCATATAATTTAAAACCCTGCCTTGGGTATTTCCTTTAAAAAATAAAAACTTTAGTTTTCCTGACATACTTTGGTGAGCCACAAGAGAGCAACATCCAGATGGTTCTGTCCCTAGTTAATGAGGCCCCTTTTGACTGTGTAGTAACTGGGTTTGATGGGAACTTTGGTAAAAGTACAAACTTTTCATACAGCATTCCTTCTCTGGAATAGCTAAAGTGTGGAGCCCATGCCTCGCTCCGCCTGGCCTATCGGGGTGTGGCCCCTCCCCTCAACTCGCCTGCCACGACTTGGATGTAATCGGTTACGTTCAGAGGGGTCTCCAGTGGAGATCTTTATCCTGGGTGGGACCTCCCGATAGACAGTGTTACTCACGGTTACGGGATGCGGTGATCCACGGGGCTCCGCCTCCCCTACACCCCATCCACACGCCAACCGCTGGGCGATGTTGTCCAGATGTTGCCAGGCCCAGTATGATGGCCCCTGACCGGTTCCGGTCATCCTCCCTCCTGCTAAGAGGGGTTTCTCCTTCCTCCTTCCTTAAAGATAATACTCCTCCGACCCAGGGGGAGCTGGTGGGTGCTTCCCCTGGTGCCAGCCCCCTCCCGGGGCCTCCGCTGTCTCCCCTCTCCTCCTGTCCGCAGGGCGCTCCCCTGCCTCCTGTGCGTTTGCCGCTTCAGGACGCTGAGAGAGTGCCTCAGCGTGCACTCTCTGGCTGCCTCTCGCTTGGCTGCCGGCGGCAGGCTTCCCGCTCCTGCCTACGCTGCCTGTTTGAGACCCACAGACGGGGTCCTCGCTGCCCCGTGCGAGAGCCTGCGGCACGGGCAGCACACCCGTACTCTCTCTCCCTGGCTCCCGCGCGTTCCCTGTTCTTCCGGCGTTCTTAAATCCTCCCACCGCGGCCGCTCCGGCCGCTGGGATTGGCTCAGCTGTTCGCCGCGCAGGGAACAGCTGTTGCCAGAGCCGGCGTAATGGCGGCTCGCGCGGCTGCGGCCACAGATGCGGCTCTTCCTCCCGCTGCCCCTCTGACGGTGCGTATGCCCTTCTGGGGGCTTGCTCTCGGGGTCTGGGGTCTGTGGGTTCCCTTTGCTCCCCCTCGCTCGCCTGTGGGGGCGCTTCGCCACCACATAAAGCTTGACATGAAGAGTTCACGGTCTAATTTATGCTGTTAAAAAGGTTCAGGAATATGGAGGTTTTTAAAACTTACTTATTAACTCCCCCCCCAACACCCACCCACCCCTGCATTCCTATAGCAACTTTAATATAAGAATCTCAGAATATTTTTCACAATCCTCACTTAGGATTCCCAAAAGACTATGAGACAGGTCAGTATTATCTTTAAAGCTGGACAAAGTTTCTCAGCAGGGTTGGTTTGACTGAAATTATTTGTTAATTTCTGTTGAATTTGTAAAATTGTTTAGGCCATACAACATGGGAAAAATTAACACTTGAAATATTTTCAAAACAAACCATTTCAGGCTTTTGTTTTGACATGAAGTTTCATTATGAAATTTGCCTAAACTTATTTTTTTTAAAGAAAATAATAAAAGAGTTTTAATTATGACATCCATTTTAGAGATGGGTAAATTGTGGCCCAGTAGGCAGTTAGGTGATTTAGCCAAAGTCCTCTAGTCACTAAGGGCCCTGTTCTAACCCATTGTGCTTTACATAAAGCGACATGAGTTAGATCACTGCCCCCCACAACCCAACAGACATTTGCCTGTTGGGTCAGGGGGGAAATTGAGCCTACCTCCTGGTCAGTGGGTGGGGGTGCTCCAGCAGCCAAAGAGGCTGCTGAACTGCCCCTCTCCCCAGCCCTGCCCCATGTTCCCAGCTCCAGGGCTGACAGTGGAGAGGGAGTGAAGGAAGCAGCAGGAGCTGCAGGGCTGCTATATCTGGCCTGAGCTGGGGGGGGAGGGTACCATGGAGCCAGTCACTTTGTGCCCCCCCCTCCCCACAGCTACCTGGCTGTGGTTTTGGGGGGATCCAGGCCTGGCTCGCAGATAAGTGGGCTCCATTTCATCCTGCACCCACCCCCACCTCCAGTTGGGTCTCTTAAAAGCAGAAGTAGCTGCTGGACAAGCCTGGCTGAAGCTGGGAAAGGATGGGATGGAACAGACCCTTCTTCCCGCAGGGGTATGGCCTGGCTCCTCCCAATACCCCAGTCAGGGTAGCTGGCAGGGACTATGAGACAAGGGACTCCTTTCCACCCACCACCGTCCTTCAACTCAGGCCGGGCATAGCATCTTGGCAGCTGCTGCTGCTCCCTTCATTTTCTCTCTGATGACAGCTCCAGGGACGGCACCAGCCCAGTCCCGCTTCTGCATGAAAAATTAACTCTTGAGGGAATACCATTTCCCTAAGTTACTCTAAAGCAGAGCACCTTGATCTGTTACCTGATTAGATGAGGGTTAATTTTTCACATCATCAGCCATTTTGGAAGCACTCTGCAGCAATATACATGTGTTGGATCATGGCTGTAGAGCACTGTCATGGGACAGATCATGTGAAAAGCGTCACTTCTGTCTGTCACCTAAGGAACAACGTCTGCTTGGCTTAGAAACTATAGATGTAAAACCTCCTTCCTATATACTGCTTCAAAAATTCACATTTGTATTTTTAGGCTTTCAGAATCTTTCAGTAATGTTCATTTCCTTTTTTTGGGATGACATATCATAAGGTAATAGCTATAGTATACCTGACTGTCTGAGATGCACTGGAATATGTACTACTTTGTCATATGGTAGGATTGAATCTTGCATTTCATTCAATTATGGTTTATATAAATGTCAGGTTAGTAATGTAAGTTTTTGTTGTCTGCATAGAAGAACAAGCCTGGGATATTTGGGGCAACTGAAAAAAAAAGATGATCTGTGGTAGAAAGAAATCCTCAATCTTGTAATTAACTTGCACTTAAAATTAATATTTGTCTGATCTAATCAAAGAAGTAAAGAAATGGATCTGAACAACTCCAGGGACTGCTAATCAGATACGAGTTTGTTCTTTTTTAAAGAATGTAATTGAACAGCACAGAGACCCCATGTTACTTATTAATGGTAACTTACTGGTCAACCTATGAAATTAGTTGATAAGTCTCTATTCGCTTCCCAGAAACCAGGGATTCACAAGACAGCCACCACAACCAGTCAGCTTATTTCCTGGCTGTCTCCAGAAATATGCCAAGAACTGAAGAGACAATGAAAACCACACTGCATTTTCACTCCTAGAAAGTGACATTTCAGAAGAGATTTTAAAAATAGGTCTGGAACAATGTATCTAAATCTGAGTTCCTGCAATACTCACGTTTTTGTTTTATAGGTAGAAGACAACAGTCTTCAGTGCTTTCAATCTGCCACCTTTCATAAGCTCTAAGGGTGGGATTTTCAATTTAAAAATCAATAGGACTTAGAATTCTAAATGCCTAAGCTACTTTTGACGCTAGGATTTATGTTTCATAAGTTGCTTAGGGCTGGATCTAACTGTGAAACAGCTGCTTCAATGCTCAGTATTGTAATACCTAACTTTTCAGCACCTCATCTGGCACTATGTGTTAGGTGCTCAGGCTCCATACCCAAAGCAAGGAGAGAGTTAGGCACCTTGTAAATGAAACATTTCCCTTTTTTTTAAGTTTTTGCAGGACAGTGTATTAAATTTAAAAAAAATGAAAGTAATTTCAGATCAGAAGACTGAAGCATTTCAACTTTATCAAAACATTTCCCTCTCCCACGCTGAAGATTAATTATTTCTAACAGAAAATTGTTCTGTCAAAACATTTCCAAAAAGTTCCAGAAAGCATCATTCAGAGTAAACCTTTTAAAAATAGTCCAGGGCCCAATCCCTGGTATTGGCAACGGGAGATGACATGGTAGCGGACCTCCAGATCGATAGCCATCTGGGGGACAGTGATCACCTAATAATAGAATTCACCATAAGACGTCGAGTGGGTAAGGTAACTAGTAGGGTGAAAGTGCTAGACTTTAGGAAAGCTGATTTCAATGAACTCAGGCGATTAGTCAAGGACGCACTGCAGAGTAGGAGATTTGAAGAGATGGAAGCCCAAGAAGGGTGGCTGTGCCTAAAGGAAACGATCCTTCGGGCACAAAGCAAGACGATCCCCGAGCGAGGCAAAAGAGGGAAAGGGGCCAGGAGGCTTCCCTGGCTGACCAGAGAAATCCAGGGCAGCCTAAGGGACAAAAGGGGAGCACATAAAAAGTGAAAACAGGGAGAGATCACCAAAGATGAATATACCTCCTCTGCTCATGCTTGTAGGGAGGCAGTTAGACGGGCCAAAGCTACCATGGAGCTGAGGATGGCAACCCAAGTAAAAGACGACAAGAAATTGTTTTTTAGATATATAGGGAGTAAAAGGAAGGCCCAGGGAGGAATAGGACCCCTGTAAATGGGCAGAAACAATTGGTGACAGACAGGGGGGACAAGGCTGAACTCCTCAACGAGTTCTTTGCCTCAGTGTTCCTAAGTGAGGGGCACGACAAGTCTCTCACTGGGGTTGTAGAGAGGCAGCAGCAAGGCACCAGACTTCCATGTGTAGACCCTGAAATGGTGCAGAGTCATTTGGAAGAACTGGATGCCTTTAAGTCGGCAGACCCGGATGAGCTCCATCCGAGGGTGCTGAAGGCACTGGCCAACATCATTGCAGAGCCACTGGTGGGAATATTTGAAAGCTCGTGGTGCACGGGCCAAGTCCTGGAGGACTGGAAAAGGGCCAACGTGGTCCCCATTTTCAAAAAGGGGAGGAAGGAGGACCCGGGCAACTATAGGCCAGTCAGTCTCACCTCCATCCTTGGCAAAGTCTTTGAAAAAATTATCAAGGTTCACATTTGTGAGAGCCTGGCAGGACAAATTATGCTGAGGGGAAATCAGCACGGGTTTGTGGCAGGCAGATCGTGCCTGACCAATCTAGTTTCTTTTTATGACCAGGTTATGAAACGCCTGGACACAGGAGGAGGGATGGATGTCGTATACTTAGACTTCAGGAAGGCCTTCGATACGGTATCCCACCCCATACTGGTGAACAAGTTAAGAGGCTGTGACTTGGATGACTACACAGTCCGGTGGGTGGCGAATTGGCTGGAGGGTCGCACCCAGAGAGTCATGGTGAATGGGTTGGTTTCGACCTGGAAGGGTGTGGGCAGTGGGGTCCCGCAGGGTTCGGTCCTTGGACCGATACTCTTTAATGTCTTCATCAGCGACTTGGACGAGGGAGTGAAATGTACTCTGTCCAAGTTTGCAGATGACACAAAGCTATGGGGAGATGTGGACACGCCGGAGGGCAGGGAAGAGCTGCAAGCAGATCTGGACAGGTTAGACAAGTGGGCAGAAAACAACAGAATGCAGTTCAACAAGGAGAAATGCAAAGTGCTGCACCTAGGGAGGAAAAATGTCCAGCACACCTACAGCCTAGGAAATGACCTGCTGGGTGGCACGGAAGTGGAAAGGGATCTTGGAGTCCTAGTGGACTCCAAGATGAACATGAGTCGGCAGTGTGACGAAGCCATCAGAAAAGCCAATGGCACTTTATCGTGCATCAGCAGATGCATGACGAATAGGTCCAAGGAGGTGATACTTCCCCTCTATCGGGCGCTGGTCAGACCGCAGTTGGAGTACTGCGTGCAATTCTGGGCGCTGCAATTCAAGAGGGATGCGGATAACCTGGAGAGGGTCCAGAGAAGGGCCACTCGTATAGTTAAGGGCCTGCAGACCAAGACCTACGAGGAGAGACTAGAGAAACTGGACCTTTTCAGCCTCCGCAAGAGAAGGTTGAGAGGCGACCTTGTGGCTGCCTATAAGTTCATCACGAGGGCACAGAAGGGAATTGGTGAGCATTTATTCACCAAGGCACCCCCGGGGGTTACAAGAAATAGTGGCCACAAGCTAGCAGGGAACAGATTTAGATTGGACATTAGGAAGAACTTCTTCACAGTTCGAGTGGCCAAGGTCTGGAACGGGCTCCCAAGGGAGGTGGTGCTCTCCCCTACGCTGGGGGTCTTCAAGAGGAGGTTGGATGAGTATCTAGCTGGGGTCATCTAGACCCAGCACTCTTTCCTGCTTATGCAGGGGGTCGGACTTGATGATCTATTGAGGTCCCTTCCGACCCTAACATCTATGAATCTATGAATCCAAGCAACTGAGTTAAGTAGAATCCAAAATTGTCCAGCTGCTGCCTGTCCTAAGAGGCGTTAAATTCCATAAGTACCTCAGGTTCATATAGAAAAACTCCCCAGGCACAGAACGTTTTGCTTCTGTGCATTCCCAGAAACACCTGTCTTGACAGGGCTGAGCAGTTCAGACTGTAGCTCATCCTTAAATCCATTCTGGATCCAGCAAGGCATTCCTCTACCTATCCATCTCTCTAGAGGCCTGGTATGGTAGACATTCTTAGAGCACACTCATGAATAAAACTACAGACAAAAGGCTGTGATGACTAGAGGGGAGGACCTGGCAGTGTTAGTGTTGGTGGTCACCTTCCCACTATATAGTGAACTCAGGATATGAGCAGGGAGGAAGGGCAGGAACTCAGTTCAATTCACTTTTCTGTTTGCACAAGATATTCCCTCACTCCAGCATGCCCTAAACATCTAACTACTGAATGTTTTGGAAAAGGGGGGCACTCTCCACCTGTACTGTTGTAGCTGTTCAACTGTGAGGAAAAGAATTCAAGAGTCATTGGGCCAGAGACAAAGAAGAGAGGGGGAAAATGATGGTCCAAGACTCCAACAAATGTTAACTGATTTTCCCCAATGACTTCAATGTACAACAGAACAGCTGATTGATGTAACTAGCGAGCTATTGTTAAAAATAAAATGGGGCAGGGGGTAGGGGGAGCAAAGATGGTACCAGCAGCTGCTGCCATCACGGTCTTTTAAAAGTGTGATCCCTTTTCAGTTTTTGAAATAGTGAGCACAGGTATGTATCTTCAGGAGAAGGCTCACGGCTTTTAATCTTGAGTAAAATGCTTCCCTGTAGTCCTTAGTAAAGAAATCTAAGCCTCAGTGATTTCACACACAGACCACTCCTTAGCATTTCCTTTTTTGGCTTGCTCTAGGTGGTTCCCTATTCTGCATGCTGGTTTTTGTGAATTCAAGTTTGTTGAAATGAAACATTTTGACATGAGTCAAAGATCACAATTTTATTTGCAGTAAAAATAATAGTATTTGTGTGTGGGGGGGTGTCCCATTTTGAAATAGAAATAGAAAAGAGTTTTACAGTTGTTAATTTCTTAACACCACCCCCCCCAAAAAAAAATCAGTTGCCAAACCAGAGCTGATAAATCAAATTATACTAATTTCTTAACAGGTGGAAGCATTTCTTTTTGCTTTCTATGGGTGCAACTCCATGAGTGTACATGTGTAGTTTGCAGCACCTCAAAGCCATTTGAGGCACTGCAGACCATATGTGGTACATATAGTTCTGTGTGCTATGCTGCTAATTAGCATCCCAGCAGGGGGGGGGTTTGACACCTGGAAAGCCCGGTGTAAAAAAAAACCTGCCACTAAAAAAAGTGGTGTGGTGCATGTGGCAGCAGCATGTGCCACCAGAAATTGGAGCCTGGCCAGCTAGAGCCACACTGTGGCTGCCAGCCAGCCTCTGAGTAGCCGGCATGGTACTGCTACTGCCCTGAGAGTCCCCCAGGACCCCATGTAAGGCTGCTGGGGCCAGCACAGGTGATGGCCCCAGCCTCTCCTACCCCACCCAGGTCTCTTTGCTGTGCACTGGAGTGCACATGCTGGGGCATGCCCAGGGACAAACAGCAGTGGCACAAATATGTACCACTGCTACTTGTCACATGGAAAGCACACACCCCTGCATGTGCACACTCATGGAGACATACTCTATAGGTATTCCTGATGTTGGAGTTTGCATTCTGATAATGTGCTACTGGGTGTTACTCAATTAAGCAAAGGGCCTAGTTTGAGAGCTGGTGGGGGCAGCTATACATGAAATGATGGTGCATAAATGAACTGTGGTGCTTATTGCTCCAGAGCTAATTGCTTCCAGGAACACTGTTTGAACATACACCCGGGAGCGATTAACTCTGAAGCAACAAACTCTGCAGTTTCTTCATTCACAGCACATGGAGCCTGCTTGGAGCACACCCGGCTGGCAGGGGACCCTGAGGGTCAACCTGCCAGCCCACGGCTGCTCCCTCTGGCACAAGAGAGCTTCAGTGCAGGGCTAGCCAGCAGGTAGCTCCCACATCTTCATGTCCCAGCCAGTCCCTCCAGTGTCTACATGTGTGCTGCAGCAGAGTTTTTTATTTTGCAACATCATAGTACTTGTATTTAGTATGTACAAGTACTATCCTTCTGTGGAGTAAATTAGTTTATTCCAGTCTAATAGAGGTGCACATGCAGATGCCATGACACTTACTGCACAGCTGATTAGTCAACTGTGCAGAAAACATTTTGTGTAGATATGCCCAGCACTGAGTACTGATCACTTCTTAAATGCCCATAACACATATTGCTCCAAGATTATCCCTAAGGATTTAAGGTTGGGGGGGAGGAAAGTCAGAGTATCCAAAGAGAGAGAATTTTTTTTTTGTGAAGGTTCCTGTAACTATTTTAAATCTCTCTTTAATCTCACAAGTACATAGAAGCTGGTGTGTTTGAATTGAAAACCCTCTCCTGATATTGTGAAGACTTTCACAATTGCACTGAATCTGGCACCTTTGAGCTGAACTTAGTTACTTCAATAAGCTACAGCTAAATGAACATGCTGAAAAACTCTATTGCTTTATTAGAAAAACCCAAACATTTGGCTTCAACACAGGCATTCTTCAACTTGTAACACAGCATAGACCTCCAGCTCAGAGTAGATGTAGTTATTGTGTGCAGCACTTTACTGCTCTTAATATCATGTCTCCTAATGTGACTGATTTTGTTTGTTTGTTTGTTTTCAGAGAAGGTATTCATAGCTTTTGTCTGATATGTTTGCCTGATCTAAGTGCTTTTCTACAAGCTTTTACTACTCGTTCTCATCTCTTATTTAGACTAAGGGCACAGACAGAAGTGACAATTTTTGCATGATCTGGCCATAGAAAGCAATCTAATAGTCATGACCAAACACAAGTGCCCAACTGCAGACCACTTAAAAATGGCTGATTGGGTGAAAATCTGAACCTTTAATGCATGAGGGGTCAGATGAAGATGTTTCAAAATAGATCATCTTCTGTAAGTTGTGTCTGCATTGCCTCCCAGCCTCAAGCTGTTTTCAGAATGGGAAGGGGGAAAGGGAGCAGAGGAAGTTCAGTTTATTTTTTCAGCCCCTGCTGGATGGTGGGGCAAGTGTATTGGAGCCCTCCTGGGGTAGGAGGGCTCCAATTTACCCACTCCACCCTCCAGTGCTGCCTGGGGAACCCCTAGAATGAGCTCCCTTTTCTCCCTTTCCCCCTCCCACTCTGAAACAGGGACAGGCTGGGAGAGAGGAGGGACTGTTGCTAGGGGAAACCAGTTCAGGCCTGGTTCTAGCCAGCAGCTAGATTCCCCTCTCCTCAACAACTTACAGTGAACTTCTGTTTGGTCCAGGGGATCGTTGTAACTCAGAACACTTTTTGTAAGGTGTTCTGAGTTACAGAAGGGAGCTGTACTTCAGTCTGTGCCCTAAGTTGTTTATTCTGGTGGGATCTTCATCAAAAGTTGATCTGTGGCATGCCACTTGTTATGGTACTCTGGTAATCGAAGTATTTGAGATTTAGGACAGACCTGCTTCATTGTTTGAAGAGATTAAAAGAGAGTGCTAGAATCAGTTGAACCATGCTGCTAATGCTATTCTTCCTTCTCCCATGACAGGAGAGATGACAAAAGAGAGAGCTTGAGAACTACTCAATTAACTAAAGAGTAGTTAAGTATTTAAACAGAACAGACACCATCAGCAGCCATATTTTTAGATGCAGATTTTAATTTTAAGTGAAAAGTCTGTACTAATAATCTTCTTTATGTACTGCAGGTAAAGAAGTAATATTTCATCCTATGGTATAGTAAGTCACTTTATGCTTTATGCATAGAAGTCAGCTTCCATGCAAAGTCACATTAAAATGGACATTTGGGGACTCTGCTGTTTGCATTTATTTTATGTTCATGAGCAGATGGGAAATATCATTTTTTCAAGAGTAAATGGCCACAGCTTGAACTTATGCTAAATATGCACATAAAGATATTACTATTTCATCTGTTCCATTTGAAGTGCTATGTCTATTCAGATTCTTCAAGTGGCAACTCCCCTTGTGTATATGCAGTTGTACCTACCTATTGCAGGTGCAGTCATCTCCATGAACTTTAAACAGTCCATTGGTGATGTGTAGGGGGTGCACACAGGTGCATGTGCACCCCTTGAGTGTAGTGGCGCACCCCCTGCGAAAAGGCACCACTGACACTGCTGGCAGCGCCTGTGGGCAGTCACCACTCACCACCTCCTCCACCCGCCACCAAAACCGCTGATGGTGTCAGTGGGCAGTCCATGATCGCTGCTGGCCATCGCCAACACTGCCAGCAGCATCTGCGGGTGGTCACCGACTGCCAGTTGGCGCTCACCACACCCCCCAACAGTGCCATAGCTGCCTGCAGGAGCTTTCTACTGCCATGCTCCCACCACTGACACACCTGACATTGCCTGCAGGAGCTTGCCATGCCCCCACAGCCTCCAGGGGCACGCAGCATTCGTGAAACAGTCTAATACTTGTATGCCCCATGTATTAGAATTTGCACCTATACGGATCTTTTAAAGGGTTTCTTTTAAACGGGGCAACATGGTAATCTTTTTGAGATACTTTGTTCATGACAAAGTCAGTGTTTCAGACCAATTTCTTTCTTTTGTGAAGCCTTTCTTATTAAGTTACATGATCTATACACAAAAACAGCCTTCTGGATGCCAAATTCAAGCCAAATACAGGGAGCCAGGTTCAGAAAAATCTGCCACAGACAGATATAAATTCTAACAGGGCTTTGTCTGGAAGAAGGCAAGAAATGATACTGCTGCGACCCTTCCATACTGGAGAAGGGTAGGTTTAACTTTTGAAACTGTCCATTAATAGAAACATCTGAGGGGAGGAGACTCCAGGTAAGGCCTGCTCACATTAATAAAACATTCTTTTTTTCAATTCTATTCCATGGGATTTCTTACCCTTCACACTAAAATTGCAATCACTTATTGCTGCTGAAAAACTGTTACCTGCTCAGTTTATCCACCACCAGGGATCTTTGTCGGGTATAAGGGTAGGCACATGCTCTGTGCAAATGCATTATAGCCTGTCTACTTCTATTGCATGAAAGATGTAGTGCAAGTTCTCTAGCTTACATCTCTTATTACAAAGATTTTACCATCCTTTTCAGTGTTTGATTTAGTATAAATACAGGTTAATGCAATATGCATAAGATGACACTACCCATGGCTAAATGTTTAGGAGTTTTCAGTTATCTTCATATTAGATGTGTACAATTTATTAACATGACTGCAATGTGATTTTTCTCTCTTGTGTTTTCAAGAGCCTGGATAATCTGACAATGGTGCTTCAGCAATACAAATAAGCAAGACAGGAGGGGGAAAGAACCATTTTAAGAAAATGCTCTCTGAAATTGTGCATTGAAAGTTAATTAATTTAAAATGCATTTTCTCACTAAGAAAATTGACTTTCTTTACCTTTGAAAGTTGAAACAAAGATGAGGGGCTTTATTTTTATCTAGGGGGTTTTTTTAGTGAAGATTCCAACTTGTATTCCACAAGCAAGAGACTCAAATTAACAAGATTTGCTGACTATTAAAGTTCCATTTCCACATCAGAGAGAGAAGCAGAGTGCCACGCTCTGCATCACAGCAGTGTAATTTTGGCCAGGCTCCAAGTGAGCAAGGGCTGACTTAGATCTCGGTGGGTGGTGACCATTATGTATTTTGGAGAAGCCATTTAAAACTGGCATGTGAACTAGTTCTATCACAGAGGAGAAAGTACAGGTAGTAATGTCACCTTGTGGCGTCTGCCTTCCTGCTGTGGGTTAACATACAGAAATGGGGCTATAAGAGCACATGGCAGTTCACAAGATGGAAATCAAACAAAACAAATTGGGGATAATTTGATGTTGTTAAAATCAGAAGTGTCACACCAAGTGCTCATGTGAAGCAAAACTTGTGAAGGGCTTCTGCTGAGACAAACCATTTGGCAACACAATAAGATACCTTGCAGACCATGCCAAAATGATTACTCCTACCCTTTAAACTGATTGAATATATGGAGTAACCATTTCGACAGGAGCCCTGTAATGTAATGGCAACCATTTCTTGCTAAATGCAGGTCTAAGGTGGAATCTGTATCTGATTCTTCACTCATTAAAAAAATAAGGTTTGACACAGCATAGAAAAAGGTGAAATAGTTTTTAAATATAAAGGCATTATCAGTCCATAATATCTAGAATAATCTTCTAAATACATGCTCTCGCTGCCACTGAATAATGGCTTACAGTTCGAGGAGAAATACCTGCATTTCATTGATGTAGAGCAAAGTGAAATATCCCTTAATCCAGTTGCTGTTGAGCTTTTAGAACTTTTACTACTGTGCAGTAGTGCCAGCGTATGGCTTTTTAGAAATGCTGACTGTGCCATAGCCTAATACTACTACATATTAGCATGGTTCTTGCCCTGCATGCTAATGCACAGTAGAATTAAGCTAATTAGTGTGTCTCATGTAGATGTGCCCACAGTATATTAAAGGTAACTTCTGTGGTATTATGATGCCCCTGTATAACAACTATGCAGTGGAGTGGACAATGCTGTATTAGTAGCAACAGTGGCAAGCTGTTACTGTTATTTTTAACCCCAACTATAGGGTTATGCTCTTCTATGATACATGGCTGAGGCTAACAAATATCTGTCTCTTACAAGAACTCATGTCTATCACATCTTTATTATACAAGGTCAGAATTAAATAATTTTACTGGCAAAATAGGAACAAATGAAGCCACCTAAACTTTTCTATCTTGAAGGAAATGTAGCCAAACATTACAGGTAATTCCAGCACTTCCATATTTAGTGGAAACAAGCGGTATCAGAATAACTGGAGAAAGTGAAATTTGTACACTGCTTCAGGTTGCAGTGCAGATCTCTAAAATATAGGTTTCACTGGGAAGAGGGAGAATACAGCAAACTATCAGACAATGACAAAGAACTTCAAGAATTCTTAGAGCTGTGCAAAAAAAGCCCTTGGGAAAGTAGGTTTTATTTTAAAAATAGTAAAAATTATGTGTGAACTTGGCCAATTAACATGATCTGGCAGAACTAAGGGCCTGATTCTTTTCTACCTATTAGGCACATGACTGCTCTAGTCAATCCTAGTCCACCTTTGCTTGAGTCCTAGTAAAACTGTTCATTCAAAAGGTGGGTGGGTATTCCTTCCTATTACTTTTTTATGACTGAACCTTATGTGTAAAATGATGGTGTCTTACAGGCATAGCCAGATGCAGCCTATCAAGTCCCATCACCAGGCTCCTAGTGCTGTCCCTGGGTCTCAAGTTGACCCACATGCTGGAGGCTTCACATGCTGGACCAGCCCTTTATGGGCAGTGTGGGACTCAAGCAGTGCCCACTACAGCCAGTCCAAGACCCATGCTGTACAAGATGTCTGAACTAGCCAGTTCAGAATATGCACTGCATGTGACATCCACTCCAACCTGTCTGGAACCCCCGTTTCATGTGGCAGCCACCTGGCTGGGCTAGCATTCATGTCACTTATGACACCCACTCCAAAGAAGAGGGCCTGGGCCCAGTCTGGCCTGTGTGGCCAGCTCCCTGCCATTCATCCAGCCCAGGGGCTGGTCCCATGATGCTCATCTGACTTGTGAGGCTGAATGAGTTTCACATTTCAGATATATTATGATCTGATCTTCAGGGATTTAGGGTGGAATAGGATTGAATTTAGACACCTAAATCCATTAAGATGCCTAATAAATGGAATAGAATCTAGCCCTTAATATGTGTTGTATAAGTAATCAGATAAAAGCAAGGTTAAAGTGAAAAACATAAAAATATACTTTACCAATAACAGTGGAATAAAACAAGTGGAAACCTGAACTTTGCAACTGAAAATCCTAACAAGAAATGCAACAATTAAATTAAATTAAATTAAATTAAATTAAATTAAAATTAAATATAATGGCATCAGAACAAGAGAGTAGCTGAAGTTGGTCTAATAAAATACATCACTCACAAAAGTCCTTCATTCATACATGGATTCTTCAATACAGTTAAAATTTCAAACAGATGGTGTGTTATAGGCCTCAATGAGAGATATGGCCTTTGAAGTCTATTGTTATCACTACTTCTAAGGGGTTTAGTTCTCTTAATGTCACTGCTATCCAAATAGAGTATCCCATTGCAGTAATTACCAAAACTGATAGTGTATTCTCTATCACTGGAAATTATTAAAATTAAGACTGTTTTTCTAAAATTCTAATTAATCTGACTTTGGGATTTGAAAATGGCAAGTATGGTAGCCTGTGTTATGCAAGAGGGTCCGAATAGATAAGCCCTGATGATCCTTTTACATCTTAAAATCTAATAACCATGATACCTAAATAACTTCTACAGATGTAGCAAGATGAGGTAAATATGTACTGTAGCCAGATCCTCCAGTTGTACACACAAATACTACAGTGA
Organism: Alligator mississippiensis; assembly: GCF_030867095.1. Taxonomy (NCBI): domain Eukaryota; kingdom Metazoa; phylum Chordata; order Crocodylia; family Alligatoridae; genus Alligator; species Alligator mississippiensis. Next base: position 247,160,537 of record NC_081825.1, read on the forward strand.
TAAGAGACAAAGAAGTAATTGAATTGATAGCTGGTATAAATCAACCAGATTAAATTTAATAGAGCTGGGACAATTGATACTGGTAAAGTATCAGGCTCATTTTTTTTTATTTTTTTTTTTGTACAAGTGTAAGGCGATAAATAAAACCCATCACATCTATGGATGTAGAGAAAGCTGGAAGAAGACATCCTGGAGATTTGGCTTGAAATAAGCAAGGAGTCTAAAATTTTTGAAATGTTGGCATATAGTCTCACTGAAATCAATAAGAAAGTTTTCCTAGAGCAACCCTTTCTGTCATTATCAAGATGTCAGTTGATGCCTTATTCAACCCAAAAAGAAAACTCATATAGACTATAAATATAAAAGTGATATATTGAACAGATCTGCCATAAGGTCTTGCCACTGTAGACTTGATCAAATGTCTGGGTTTGACATTACTATACTAAAAGTAGCCTCTGAGAATGGGATTTTTGAAAGCACCTGAGTGCCTATCACTGATTTCATTGTTTCAAGGAAGGTAAGCACCTCTTTGCTTTCCTCTTGGTAAAAAATACCATTAGCAGCATAGCACGTTTGTTAAGAAATATCTTTTAAAGTTACATTTATTAACCCACCCCCATGGTGGATTTGAATATCCAAAGAAGTAGAAGAAATGTGTTTAAAGCTACAGAGAACAGATCCTACCCACCACCCAAAAGATGAAGAAAAAGTAGCAATGTAAGGAATTACGGTATAAAGCTTTATACATACTTTCAACTGATGAACCCCAAAATATACTAAAATATAAAGTCAGCTTGCACGTTCTTACATCTGTGTGTTTCATGGGCCAAGTCAAGACTTTTCCCAGATGGCTTGCCCCACTTTTGAGATGAACTCCCTGATCTACTAAACTACTGATAATTTAGATCAAACAAACTATAGCTCAATACCAGAATTTTAAGTAAATTGTGAAGTCCTATCAGAAATCTTAAACAAACTTGGTATGCTTTCTTGGCATAAAACCTAAACATGCTGGATTACTGCAAAAGTAGGCAATAGAAGTGACTATCTTTATGCCAGAAGCTCATTTCTGTGGTAATGCTCAAAATATTGGGAAGAAAAGCCCTGGAAGACCTGTTGAGGTGAAAGTATGAATGCTTTGACTGCTCCTCCCCATCTGCAAAGCCCAAAGAAAGCCCACCTTGTTTACAGCATGAGCTGCAGAAAAACTGAAGGAATGAATGGTCAGAAATGTAGGAACAGCACTGTTCCTACATAGGATATCACTGTTATCACTAGGAAATGTACAGGAACTGTGTGTGCTGAAAAGGAACTGGACAAACCAGAAAATTCAGTGGATAGGGACTAAGGAGAGTAGACTGTCCCCGTATGCTTGCTTCACTAAACATTATTTATATAAACCCTGTATTTTCTATTAGTGGAATATGTCACATATTGGAATATGTATTGTCCAACAAGCAATACAGGTAATAAGTATTCATTGATAGGAATTCATTAAATGTTTAATTGCATGAATATATTGCAAAATCTAAGAGTTATTCTGGATATTCGTACAATTTTATATTGCTAACTGAAAATTTGCTATGTAAAACAAAACAAAAATAAGGAAAAAGATCTATCACATTGTAAAGTAATTACCAAACATGACATGTATGCTGAAAGCATCATATAGCTTGTACTTTCGCAGTACTTGAGTCTAAGGTTATGATTAACATTATTCACTGACCTGCCTGTGAAATCAGTCATTCATGTTTCCTTACCTGTTTATGAGTGGGCACATCTACATGTTTATTAATGTGCATTAGATACTGCACATTTGGTTTAGTACTTCCTTAATAAAATACTAACTAAATGCACAGGACCTAGAGTTACTGTGCAGTAGCACCGGCACGTGGTTATTTAGTGTCACTTACTGTGCATTAGCCTAATAACACTGTGCTGTAGGCTATTAACACAGTTTTTGCCATGACATGTTACTGCACAGTGTTATTAAGCTAATGCACAGTAAGCATCTCGTGTAAATGTGCCCAGTAAGTCATAAAGCTAATTCCTGGCTCATTTCATTTTCTTTGATTTTGGTGTAAAACAACCAAATCTGATCTAAGTCTGTGAGCTGTAGTCCTACTTTATGGTAGACTTTATCCAGTGATTGAATTTCCTGTATATCTTGAATCTATTATTGAACTCTTAGTGATTGTGTAATTTTCACAAGTGGGTAAATCTGCCATTTGCAAGTAATAGTACTACAGGGATAAAGCATTCCTAATGTCTACTGTTATACCTAAAAGTACGTGTAATACACATGCCTTGAACTTCATGAGGATGCCATTTTGCTATACTAGAGGTACTATATTTGACTCTGATCTCACTGAGACCATTTTAATACTGATGAAACTCTACTGAATGGGAAATAAATCTTTACACTACATTAAGTGTAATTACGATTAAGCCTATATCTTTTAAAGTACTATCCCAGGGTCTCTGCTTCCTAGACATTGAATCTTTAGCACCTGATGGTTAGGTACATGTGTAATAATAGAAGGTGGACAGCTGTACACACACATGGAAATGAAGGGTCTACATTTCTTAAACTTTATTTAACTTTATAACATGTTCAGTCCTATATCCTATAATTACATTAAAATTTGCATCCTGGGACTTTTTTAACTCTGATTATACCTTTTGTCACTCATTTAGCAATATGTTTAATTTAAGTTTGTTAGATGGAAGTCTATTTTGCATTCTCAGTAGTTTTGACTCTTCTTTAGAACAGCTAAGTGATGCATATCATTTTTAATTGCATAAAAGCAGAACTGGGTAAAATTGAAGGAAAATTGCAGCATGGCAGATATGTCACCAGGCATAAGTATTCTTAGAGTATTTTCTGTACTAGAAACATACACTGCCTACTGGCATCTTAATACTGGTAGACTGAATTATATTAATGCCAGCCATCAAGCATCTGGCCAAAGGTATACTAAAACTCTTCATCAGGCTAAATGAAGGAACAATTAAATGCTTTTTTTATTTAGGGATAATGGAAACACTAGGGACCATTATTCCATTGAACCAACCGGGCAACACCTGGGTAGATGTTAAGCTGTGTGGTCCAATGACTGCAAACACAGGAGCTAGGATATTGACTGGCTAGCAATTGCGTGTATCTGTGTTTGTCAGAAAGCTAGGGAAGCAGTCTAAGCTTAGTCCTCAGAAGAAGCCAAGAAAGAGAACTACTTCTGGAGAGAAAACTTACTGGGAAGGCAGCCTTGGATTTCAGAACAAGGAAACTATTTCCCATTGTTCCTGCTGTGTCCAGGAAAAGAGAACATTAGCTATATACAGTGTAAAACAAAGGCAGGGGGTGGCAGGATTAGGTCAAAGAAATACCCGTAGGTGACTGGTAGGAGGGCACAAGGGGTGGTGCATGTGCCCCACCATTGACAGGGCCATCCCCACTGCCAACACCACTGGTGGCTTCTGCAGTTGCTCACCAGCCCCATCTCCGATGCTGCTGGCAGCATCTGCTGGTGCTCGCCAGCCCTGTCCCCACTGGCACTGCTGGAGGTAGCTTCTGCAGATGCTCACCATCCCCATCCCTGCCACCACCGCCGACTTCTGCGGGTGCCCCCCCCAAACTCAGGAGGCAGCAGTCGCCCATGGAAATATCTGATTCATTTCATCAACTCCTGATAAAAACTGCCCAGGAAACTGTGGATCAGGACATTATGACATAAGGAGTTAAAATAAAATCCTTGGGATTACTTTCAGAACAAAAGTACTGCTGATAGACTGGTGCCTAAGGACTAGGCTTTGCATTCTTTGTGTGGTGTCACATGCTCAATTTAACACTTATTAAGTGCAGTTAAAATGCAGGCGGATACACCTGCAAACAGTTAACCACATGTTAAGTGCCCTGGTGGCATTGCAAAGTTGTTTCCTTTCAGGTGAAGGTTATCTCCTAACATGTACTAACTTTAATAGGTCACTACATTCCAATGATTTGCAAGTGTTGGAAGTGAACATATGACAATGCCCTTTGTTCAGGTTGGTTAACATCTACAGAAGTATATCCACTGGAGTCAGTGGGACTACTCATGCGAGTAAACTCTCAGCAGTTTAAGAATGGGACAAGCAAGCGGGTTCTAGAGGATTTAAACCAACAAAATATATATTGGCACATTGCACCTCTTCTGTGAGGATGAGATGGCCAAATATTTACACGCATTCCATTTTCTTTACATATTTATGTTTTGCCCACTTTGAAAATTAAAACATAAACATTATGTTAAAAAATCTGTTCTCCTCACCGTAACTACATAGTCAAGGAGTAAAACACTTTTGTCTTACTTGGTGTGGTACATGTATGTGTGTGTATATTCATATGTATAATATATATTAAAACTCTTTGTTTTACTGTATATAGTAAAATTATAAAATATGCAGTCTCTGTAATTACATTGTTCTTTGCCGTCTCTTTAAAAAAAAGGCTGTGTTCAAATTTTCCCCCTGTTTTATTTGCACCCTATTAACAACTGTTACTGGAGCTTTAATTATGCCCCTGTGATTGCAGAGATGCGGCTGACTTGTGTCATTTTCCTCCCAGGGGATGCTTTATAATTACCAGCATCCATCGTGGCTGCCTGTAAGCTGATGCTTTTTTATTACCAGTTCAATAATCACTGCATCCTTGTGAACATCTGCTCTACAAGCCATGCATCGGAGGTCCCAGCGCCTGTCACTCGACGCTCCCTTGCTGCGGCGACCCTTTTGCCCTCACCTTCAGTTTATATCTAATTTGCTTAGCAGAAGCTCTGTCCAGATTGCCTCACAGGAATGCAATTAATGCTCCAGATTTGCAAACAAAGAATTTTTGCCCTTTTTTTCTTCTTTGTCTTATTATTTTAATGTCATATCCCATAATTTGTATTCACAGCAGGGTGAATCAATATAAGTACAGAGAAAAAATATATTATTTGGTTGGTAATCTAGCTAGATAATGAAAAGTCTGTGGGCTTTATGAGTGAGATTTTTTTTCTCCATGAACATACAGACAAGTATTTTGAAGTTAAAAAATATAGAAATACATATCATATAACTTCTCCTAAATAAAAAACTTTGATAAAAAAACAGCTGATGTTGCTCAAGTATATAAACCATCAACATGAGAATTAAAATGCCAGGAAATACACTGTTGCCTCTATTTTTTCAGTGGTTGATGTCTGTAGCCAGAATTAGAGTTGCATATTTAGTGTGAGTACCATGGACGGTGGACAGGGGTCACATACAAAACACAGGGTACTATGGGGTGCCATGATGGGCTTATTGGCATTCATTTGTGATGGTCTACAAAACTCACTCATGGCTCTGTCACCTATGAGTAATGTGGGCTGTGGACCAAACAGTATCATGCTGCTAAAATCCTCATACCAATTGGCATTACTGTGCCTTCCACACTGGGACATTGCAGAAGTAGCTCAGCTCTCTTCCCTCCACACACAAAACTCTACAGTAGAACTAGAAAAGATACAGAGAGGAGCAACAGAATGAACTGGGGTATGAGGAGGACTAAATAAACTTGGAAATTTCAGCTTAGGGAAAAGATGACAAGGTGGGATGTGATAAAGGTTTATAAAATGATGAATGGTATGGCGAAAGTAAATACGAATTTATTCTTTATTTTCTCTCTCTCTCTCTCAATACTAGAACTAGAAGACCTACAATAAAAATATGGGGAAGCAAGTTTAAAATAAAAAGGAAGTTCTTTTTCACATGTCTAATTAACTTGTGAAACTCACTGCTGAAAGATGGCAGTGGAGTCCCCCAGGGCTTGGTCCTCAGGCCTGTACTGTTCAATTTCTTTCTCAGAGACTTGGATGAGGAGGTGAAAAGCACCTTGTTCAAATTCACTGACAACACCAAGATCTGGGGTGAGGTGGGCATGCTAGAAGGGAGGGACAGGATACAACTGGACCTGGACAGGTTACAGGGGTGGGTGAATGTGAATAGGATGGGATTCAATACTGACAAGTACTTGGGCAGAAAGAACCAGCAGCATACCTATATGCTGGGGAGCTCCCTTCTTGAAACCACAGTGGCAGAAAGAGATCTCATCTTGATGTGTGCGAGCCATCTACCCTGAATCCTCGGAGATGCAAAAAGGGACTGGAAATGGAAAGTGAGTGAGGGAAGCATTAGAAAGAAAAGTGAAAAGAACATTCCTTCATATCACTTCCATTCATGCACTGCCTCATATCCCATACCCATCTGTATCAAACTATTCATGCAACTAAGTATAACAGCACATCAAGTGGTTTCCAATTTTCCTAACTCTTATTAGGTAACCATCAATCCTCTGGATTATGGTGTACACATAAAAGGTCTAGTCAGGTGCCTGATCAAATCTGCTTGTACTGAGTCCTGTGACCATCACACCAAGACCTTCAATGCATATGCCTAAGCAAGAGTAGGGAGGAGTGGAGGCTGCCTAAGACCTAATATCCCCGCTTTAGATCACTGAGCCAGAATCCAAAGGCCAGACTAAGTCCAAATGTTCAGTGCCTCAATGGTTGTAGCTTCTGCCAGAAAGCAACAGATGAGAACTGCTGCTGACTATCTAACACCTCAGCAAGGGCTCATTTCTATCAGAGTGATGTCCCTTAACTTTTCTTCAACCAAGGAGTACCCACAAAGCAGTGGGGGTTAGGGTTTTGAGATGCCCTATACTCACCTTACTCTGAAAGTTACAACATTGTGGTATTTTATTGGAGCTACCCCACCATGAGTAGCCCCACCATGTTGCCACCAGGCCTTCCAGTCAGATGCAGTTTATGGTCATACCCAGGACCATCCTAACTATTAAAATATTGAAATAACAAGCTAGATGAGTTACCTGCATTGTTTAAAGAATCTTAATGAATTATTGCCATGGGATACATTACATTTAAATCTGTGTACTTCATGATAAATACAATGAACCTCACATTAAAAATTAATGTTTAGGATACTCCATTGTACTATAGTGGTCAGAGGTCAATAGCATTTTAATATAAAATAAAGAAAATGGGTTTTCAATGTCTTTTGTGTCTGCTTCTAATCCACCCAGTCTAGACTAAAATATTGTATACAATCTTTCAGAATACAATTCCAAGTGCAAAGTGTGCTTCTCTTTTCATACTTTGCCTTCTCTACCGTAAGACAAGACCATTTCAACAAGGAGAAGTGCAAAGTGCTGCACCTAGGGAAGAAAAATGTCCAGCACACCTATAGCCTAGGAAATGACCTGCTGGGTGGCACGGAAGTGGAAAGGGATCTTGGAGTCCTAGTGGACTCCAAGATGAATATGAGTCGGCAGTGTGATGAAACCATCAGAAAAGCCAATGGCACTTTATCATGCATCAGCAGATGTATGACAAATAGGTCCAAGGAGGTGATACTTCCCCTCTATCGGGCACTGGTCAGACTGCAGTTGGAGTACCGCATGCAATTCTGGGCACCACACTTCAAGAAGGATGCGGATAACCTGGAGAGGGTCCAGAGAAGGGCCACTCATATGGTTAAGGGCCTGAAGACCAAGCCCTACGAGGAGAGACTAGAGAAACTGGACCTTTTCAGCCTCCGCAAGAGAAGGTTGAGAGGCGACCTTGTGGCTGCCTATAAGTTCATCACGGGGGCACAGAAGGGAATAGGTGAGTATTTATTCATCAAGGCACCCCCGGGGTTTACAAGAAATAATGGCCACAAGCTAGCAGAGAGCAGATTTAGATTGGACATTAGGAAGAACTTCTTCACAGTTCGAGTGGCCAGGGTCTGGAACGGGCTCCCAAGGGAGGTGGTGCTCTCCCCTACCCTGGGGGTCTTCAAGAGGAGGTTAGATGAGTATGTAGCTGGGGTCATCTAGACCCAGCACTCTTTCCTGCTTATGCAGGGGGTCGGACTCGATGATCTATTGAGGTCCCTTCCGACCCTAGCATCTATGAATCTATGAATCTAAGAATATAACAGATGTAAAATGTAAATAAAAATTCCAAAGCAAAGAAAACTCTACCAAAAGGAAACACTACCAGACACACAATTACCCCACTGGGTAGATGATGATAGAGAGTCAACTGTATAGATGGTAGCCATACTACTAAATTCACTACTTCCTCATCATACAAGTATTATATTTGCCATACACAAATTAAGGGAAATTACCAGCTAAAGAAGTGTTTACAGAGCAAGTTTTCATTTTGCAAATATAAAAGAAAGTCCAACAGTGTTTTGAACCCTTTTAATTTCCATTAAAACCAAAGAAACTACTCAAGATCCCTCAACTCTGCTGAAATTTCAAAAATGCAGCTGAAATCAAGGTACAAGCCTGACATCATATTATGTATTCGGCCTATGAGGAGGGAAAAGTCTAAGCCAAATGAAATGTTGAAGTTAATGAAAATAGTCTGCTTCCTTTCAAACTCCAGGGCAGGCACTAAGACATCCAACTTCTTCAGAACCACTCATCAAAGAAGGAACAGAAAAGGAACAAACTCTCTAGAGCTGAGAGGATAATTCAGCCTTTGCATCTATATCTATGCCTATTCTTTGCCAAGTCTTAAAATAAAGGCATCACTTCGCTTCACTAACAGGCCGTCCTCCTACCATTATTTCTACTGTTCACATGCAAAACTATCCTTTATCTTTGCTAGCTGCTCTTACCAGCTACTTCTTGGAGATGAAGTGATGTCACCATAAAAGACCCACTAACAATTCTTAAAGGGGCAGTGTGCTGATTCTCCATAACTGGATCCTGTTGAGATAGACAGAAATTCAAAGTATCTCTCCTTCTCTGAGCAGTACTGGACTGCTCAGCTGAAACTTTATGGCCATTTGGGTTAAACAAACCGGAGAAAAAATGATTTCATTAACTTATTTAGTGAAAGACCTTGTCTGTATGACATTTAACACTTTTTATAGAGTGTAAAGTATAGAGTTTAGTCAGCTAGTTACCTTACTTGAATGGTTTTTCATACTCCAGTGTTTTCAATGCCATCTGTAGATACCATTGTCAGTACTTATAATATAGGACAGGGATTGATTTTCAAATGTAATGCTTTTTCTAACTATACAAGTTTCTTTGAAATTGGATTGCCCTTTTGTAATCTGCTTTTTCCTCTGTATTGCACCTTGAAATGGGCCTTATCTTTTCAGTCCAGAACGTTTAAAATAAAGTGGTGTTTATTTTTTTTTCTTTTGGCTTCATACTGTTTGACAACATTTAGAAATGAAAGCAAATGCCTTGTTAGAGACATCTTCGCATTTTTACTATTTTTAGTGAGACGGTTGTCTGTACTTGAAAGTTAGATCATATAAAGACAGATTTTCTGGGACTTGCTACCCCTACTGAAATCAGCAGTGAAAAGCACTCAGCTCTTCTAAAAGTCAGGCCTATAGAAACAAAAAATTCAGACAACTTTAAAAAAGGGGAACTTTAGCAATATTATGACCTCAGAAATAGGATAAAGAAAAGGAACAGTAAATTTATTAGCATTATTTTATCATTATCCTTCCTGTGAAACAGGTTGGAATGTTCCCCAAGACTAGAATCAAATTTCATGGTATAAGGGAAATGAACATCTCATATAGACAAAAAAAGAACCAATCCTGGAAGATATAAAGACAGATTATGATCTCACTTTCACTGTTGTTAATCAGGAGCAATACAGATTCAAAATATCAAGCTTTAAGAAATAGGGAATTTAGAAATCTTTCATTTAGCAGGTCTTTTCCAAAGTCAGATACCTGCAAATGTATTTATTAATGTTGATCTGCTCATTTTCTTAATGCCATCATGCCCTAAAAGACTAAGCAGAAGTCAGAGTGAAAAACTCCTGAGTTTGAATTCTGCTAGTTGACTGTATAGCTTTACTTGGACAAGTTGTTGAACATTCTTGTTCCTCACTTTGTTATAAAAATCAATGATTGGTAAAGAATGGTTCAAGTGGCAAAACTCGGACTGGAGTGACTGAGCTGAAACTAATGCTAAGTCTTACTTTTATACATTGGAAAAGGCAAGAATTTATATGGTGATACCTTTTATTGAACCAACTATGTAGCTGGGATAGAGTTAGACAAGCTTTTGAATGCAAGACATTCTCCCTCAGTAGCTTTTATACATTAGGAGCTGTTATCAATTTTTATAAAGTAACCCCTATAAACTCATAACCGAACAGAGCCAGAGTCTCTGTGAGAAGTTGACTGTCACTTAAATAACTGTTTAAATAATGTAGTGGATACCTAAATATAGCATAAGTGTCATTTGGATACCATCACACAAATTATGGAATTTGCCCAATCTTGGTCAATTTGGCTTAGGTAGTATTGTATTCCTGCAAACCTCAGTCAGGACACTATCCACCTTCTGACAGTTACCCAGCCTACCAGGTGGATGCCAGTAGTGCAATGGGAGGACTATATCTTTCTAAAGCTTCACTTCTTTAAGAAGATATGAATCATACAGTGGGAATGAACAGGAAAGAGGAGGGGCAGAAGATGTAGTAACTAATACTGAAGAAAAGTTTGAAGAAGTGCTTTCTTAATGTTAGCCACTGCATCTGTGCCACTAATGTAATGGAATTAGAGCGGACAGCAAGGTCACTTTGAGAAGGTATAATGAAATAGATGGAAAATAAATACAGATTTTATTAGAGATATATTATAATGTAATGTTATTTTATTAGTAATATAATGTTATTAGAAGTATCATTTCTTGAACATTGTGAAATCCAATAATTTCCCTATTTCTTTGCTATTGAACATAAACTTAAAAGCTGTATTTCAATACCTTCTTCAAGGCTAGTTAGGGTAACTTCACTTTTTCTGTAAAACAATTCATTGCATAACTTAATACAATACAAGACATAGATATTATATCATTACAATAGTTTTATATCATATAATACTACATATTATTATAAAGTAATATAAGACACACATATATGCATTTAGGGAAATAACTATCATTCTAAGTGTAAGGACATCTAAGGGCTTTTCATCAAGCCTTTTGTTTCTTCTCTTCTTATTTCATTGTGTGTGTTATTAATTGATGTTACTTTTGTTCTTGCATGCTAAAGACTTGAAAGACTTCCCTGTTTAAATTAGTACTTTTTCTGAATAATATATGGAGAGAAACCATAAAGGCTCAATTAGCTCATAACACTATTTTGTTCCCGCAAATGCAATGCAAACCCATCTATAAAGAGTCACTAGGGTTACTTGAGTAGGCAGCCAGATGGATGTTCTCTGTCACTAAAAACTAACATTGCAATATTTGAAATATTATCAAAAACATGTTTTTATTTTGTTACACAAAATTAAATAAAAAAATCACAAAACTGTTTTTTTGTATTTTTAAGTCTGAAGTAAAGAGTTTTCTTTGCTTACAAAGTCTCATCTGTTTTCCAGTTGAAATCACTCCTTCCATCAAAATCATGAGATCATTAAAACTCTCCAGATGGCCTTTTATTTCTGCAAAACACTGAAAAGGTTTGTGATTTGCAGTAGGAGAACACAACATTTTCATTAACTATATAAACCCATCCTACAAAGTGTTTCCTTTGCTCTCACTCACTTTTTTGTTCTTTATCAGAAAACCACTATTTTTAATAAACTATTTGCTTAAACTCATATCATGCCATGTTACATTGTATTTTAATTATGAGAACATGATTTGTGAAACTTGAGCATACTTTCGTCCTTCACGGGCAAAGATGACCACATCCAGTGTGGGGAGAGGAGGGAAGGAGAAAAGAAGTGGGAAAGTAAAAGAGAAGGAGAAAAGAGAAAAGGAGAAAGAAGGGAATGGAGAAAAAAGGGAAAGGGAACGAAGCAGGGTGGAGACTAGGTCACATGAGTATGTAGGTGACTTATAAGTCCAATCTTTGCTTTGAACAATCTGCTGCAGCAGAGACAGAAGAGCAATGAGGATTGGATATGGGAGGTTTTCATTTTTCTGGCTGTGCGTTTCTTCATTGCTTCTGCTGTGCATTGATGTTCAAAGGCTAATGTTCTGTTCTAGATTTGGTACCTCCAGGGTGGACAGTAGTGAGCAATTTGCTCTCACAACTCTGAGTCAATGCTGAAACTCTTTAGGGATACTTTTAGGGTGCCCTTGTACGGATTCTTTGGTGTGCCATGAAAGCATACTCCATTTGACAGCTTGCTATAGAAGACTTCCTTTGGCAGGTGAGTGTCAGGCATTCTTGAGAGGTAGACAGCCCATCTTAGCTGTGCCAGTTTCAGCAAGGTGTGAATACTGGGGAGAGTTGATCTTCTGAGCACCTTGGTGTTTGGAATGTAGTCCTGCCACTTGATCTTTAGTATCTTTCACAGGCAGCACAAGTGGAAGTGGTTTAGTTTCTTGGCATGATACAGGTAAATGGTCCAGGTTTCGCAGGCATAAAGGAGGGTCGGAAGAATGATGGCTTGGTAAACCTTCAGTTTTGTTGACATTCTGATGCCTCTGCGGTCCCAGACTGACTTACAAAGTCTGCCGAAGGCTGTGCTAGCTTTCACTAATCTTGCATTGACTTCATCATCAATGTGGACAGCACAGGAGAGCATGCTGCCTAGATAGGCAAACTTGTTGACCATCAACAGTTGTTGGTCTTTAACTGAGATGTGTGTTTCCTGGGGTGTTGTTCCAGGTGCAGGTTGAAACATCACGTCAGTCTTCTTTGTGTTAATAGAGAGTCCAAAGTTGTCACAGCCTGATGAGTGTGGGTCCATGTATTGTTGCATGTCAGCCTGTGAGCCTGCACAAAATGCACAGTCATCAGTGAAGAGGAAGTCATGTAGTGTGGCTGTCTGGACTGTGGAGCTCACTCGGAGTCTGCACAGGTTGAAGATGTCTATGTTGAAATGGTACCTGATCCTCACACCAAGGTCATCATCTTGGAAGGCATCTAACAGCATAGCAGAGATTACCATGCTGAAGAGGGTAGGTGCAAGCACACAGCCCTGCTCGATGCCATTTGTGACCAGAACGGGGTAAGAGCATTCGCCATTCTCAAAGATGCATGCCATCATGCCATTGTGGAACTGTCAAACCACATTGATGATTTTTTTGGGGCATCCGTACTTCTTCATGATTTCCCAGAGGTCCTCATGGTTCCCCGTGTTGAAGGCTTTGGTTAGATGGATGTGTGTGAGGAGGAAGTCAACATTCTGTTCCTGTTACTTTTCTTGAAGCTGCCAGACTGCCAACACCATGTCAGTAGTTCCACATCCTTTTCTGAAGCTACACTGACTCTCAGGCAGTAGGTCATTTAGATGGTTGGTCAGCCAGTTGAGGAGGACTCTCAAAAGTGTCTTTCTGGCAGTTGAGAGGAGGGAGATGTCCCTGTGGTTGTCACAGAGTTGGAGATTTCCCTTCCTTTTGTACAGATGAATGATGGAGGCATCCTTGAATTCTTGCAGGACTACCTCCTGTGACCACATACTCCAGTAGATCTTGGTTAGTTTCTCCATAAGGCCATGACCACCTGATTTGTGGACCTCCACTGGAATCATGTTGGCTACAGGAGTTTAGCCATTAGACATTTGTTGTATGGCCTTTTGGACTTCCGTGATTGTAGGTGGAGCTTCAAGCAAGGTGGTGACAGAAATTTGAAGCAGCCTGCATATGGCATCCATGTTGATGGATGAGGTCCAACTGAGGATGGTGCTGAAGTGTTCAGTCCATCTCTGGAGGATCTGAGCCTTGTCAGTTAACAGTGTGGTCCCATCAGCAGACAGCAGAGGGGGGGATCTGAGCACCTGTGGTCCGTAGACAGCCTTTATGGCATTAAAGAACTTCTTTACATCATCTCAGTCAGCATAGTGCTGGATCTCGTCTGCTTTGTTCCTCAACCATGTGTCCTGCACCGCTCACAGCTTGTGTTGAATGGTCTTCCATATTGAGCTACAGGCATGTTGTATTGATGCAGACTTATCATAGAGGTAGGCTCTGTGGAGATATTGTTTCTCTTCCAGAAGCCGTTTTATCTCCTCATCATTTTCATCAAACCAGTCTTGGTGTCTGCAGATGCTCGGTCCCAGGGTCTTAAGGGCTGCGGAGTGTATAGCTTCACAGAGCCACTTCCATTTGGCGTCGATGGAATCAGAATGATATAGTGTGAAACTGATCTTTTCTTTTCTATAGACAGCCTAGTACTGTCATTTATCAGCCGTGCCAGGGGCAATGTGTAGGGGGTGCATGTGCACCCACATGCATGTGCACCCTGAGCATGGCGGTGCACGCCCTACAAAAAGGCACTGTTGACACTGTTGGCAGCACCTGTGGGTGGTTGCCACTCACCACCCTGCCACTGAGACCACTGGTGGCATCTGTAGGTAGTCCACAATCCCCACTGGCCATGGCCGCCACTGCTGGCAGCAGCTGTGGGTAGTCACCAACACTTGGTCAGCACTCACCACCCCTGCCCAACCACTGATAGCACTGGCATTGTCTGTGGGAGCTCCCCCGCTTACTGCCACCATGCTCCTACCGCCACGCTCCTGCCACCGATGTGCCTGCCCAGCTGCCGGACGCACATGTCATTCATGAGCCCTGCAGTGTTGAGGCACTTCAGTCCACTTCATCCTTTAGGACATCATCTGGTTTGAATCATGATCTTTAATGAGGAGATGATGAGTCGATGATCAGTCCAGCATTCAGCGCCACACATTGCTTTGGTTACAAGGACATCACGTCTGTCCCTCCTTCAGACACTGACATGGTCAATAAGATGCCAGTGCTTGGAGCAAGGGTTCATCTACAATGTCTTCTTCTGGTTGGGGAGATGGAACACAGTGTTAATAACCAGAAGCTTGTGTTCAGTACATAGTCTGAGCAGCAGGAGACCACTGCTATTGCAGCTTCCAATCCTGTGCTTCCCAATGACATCATACCATGCTTGGTTGTTAGAGCAAATCCTGGCGTTGAAGTTGCCAAGGAGGATGAGGCAGTCAAACTCCAGTACAGCAGCGATCATGGAGTGGAAGTCATCGTAGAACTGGTTCTTGACTTCGTTGGAGTTGGTTATGGTAGGGGTGTACACACTGATAATAGTGTCACACTTTTTGCCAAGCAGGGGGAGCTTGACCACCATCATTCTATCCCTTTGGCCGGTAGATCAGCTTCTTGACAATTTTGTATAGCAATTTTGTATAGCAAAGTCAACACCTGCTTCCCATCTGGCTTCGCTGCCACCGTGACTCCAGAAGAATGTGTAACCAGCTTCTCCTTCTGTGAACTGCCCTTCATTGGGTAGGCCAGTCTCGCTGAGAGCAGTGATCTGGATGTTATATCTGCCCTGTTCTCTCCCAATGAGGGCAGTTCTCCTTTCAAGTCTGTTGGTGTTTCCATTGGTACATACATTCTACACATCCAGCTTGAGGGGGATTGATTTCTTTCCTTTTCCTTTTTGACCGCCATAGTGGGACCTGTGCCAGTCATGGTATGCTGGCCATGATGAGGTGAAGCAGGCAATGTTTGGGGCACTTTTTCTAGCCCCTTCCTCACTCTAGGAAGTGAGCAGTGTGGTCCTGAATAGTCCTGCTCAGTCACTCAGGGGGCTGCTGAGTTCAACTGCTGCTTCTCAGTAGAATGTGACCCAAAGCCCTGAGCTCCCTGTGTGCAGGTTTGTAGCTACAGCTTCCAGTGTGTAAACACCTGCTGCTTTGTCGCTAGCCTGTCACCACAGGACTTGTTGCTGGATGTGAATTACATGATATTTGGATTTAAGTGACAAAGAGTTGTGCAGCATTGGATTGACCTCTAGGAAGATAGGGGCATGCCTGCTCCTGCATGCAAAGTCTGACTCTGGGTGACTGGGCAGATGAGATCCTCGTACGATCTAATGGCCATGAAGGCAGTACAGCAATGCGTCATGGATTGCGTAGAGCAGGACAAGGCACAAAAGGTGTCCCGGTCATCTGCTGCATCTAGGCCAATCACCAGCTGTCTTGACACTGTCCTGCCACTGGTTACCAAATGATTTGGATGAGAGAGTGAGGAAACTTGAGCAACCCTTCATGAGTTTGGCAATCTATCATCATAGCCTCATCCAAAAAGGTAATACATTATTTTTGTACTACTCATAAAAACTGCTAAAGTTTTTTTATCAAAGTATCAATGTAGCTGTGGCAAGTCATACACAATCCTAAATCCACTGAAGTCAAATATACAAACTAAAATCCAGTGGGTATTTTTCTAGTGGCTTGAATACACTTTGTATTAGCCACAAAAGGATATGTCCGCACTGATAGTTAGACCTGACTTTTAATGACACCTTCAAGCCCATACCTCCCAGCCATCTCTACTGCAGGTCCCTATGTGTAATTTCTAAGGGCAGCCCACCCTGCTCTGCAGAACCATCATCCACAAAACATTTGCAACTGGGAACATCTACATGTGATTTTACTGTGGAGTTGCCTAATTTGCTCAGCAGGAAAGACTTGGTGCATACACATACGACCTTATTAGGTCACAAAAAACTAACAAACTCTGCAGCAGGTAAATACAAATACTATCCTGCTGCAAAATTTGTTCATGCACAAAAAGGATTTGTTCATGCACAATGCATGTGTAGATGCTGGCAGAACTAGCTGGGGCATGAGGTTGCTTCAGTGAGGGGGCTGCCAGCCAGCTAGCCCCACACTGTAGTAGCCTAGTGCCCAGCCAGCCCCTGTGCAGCACATTGAGCCAGGTTGGAGCATCCCCATGCTGTCAGACTGATCTCCCAGGCCCCCTGTCAGCTGGGGCTGCTCCGACCTGGCTCAATGTACTGTAGTCCTGAGTGCACATGTAAACACAGTGCCCAGGAGCAATAAACTCTAGTGTGATATGTGCTGAAGTTTGTGTTGTATTAATATGCACATGTAGGTATGCCCACCTATATGAACCATTTGGCCCATGAGTGATAATCCCACAATTCCCTGTTCCTGTCCTCCAGTCTTTCTGTATTCCCATTTCTCTCTTTACTGCCCATAAACAGAGCCAAGCCCAGAAGGAGATATAAATACGTTCTGCTTTGGCCTACACAGGCTCTGCTTCACACAGCACAAAGAATAACAGTAATAATGCGCAAAGGGTTCTATTGTATGAGTAAAAAGAGGAACCTTAGGGCATAGATTCTTTACTGAACTGATGCTGCCAGGCAAAAAGGGAGCAGACATCACAAAGCTACTTACAACTTTGATTCTCTTAGTTGAACTGCCTCAATGGCTATGTACAGACAGTCAAAAAGCCCAAGGCTGAATCGATTCAGTCCTTTTAAGTTAATCTAAGATGCACAAATTAAAGTGAAACCAAAGTGAACAGACATTTACCTTTGATTCATGAAATGCAGCCACATGCCTGCAGTGGCTCAGGCCAGAAGCCGGGGGGGGGGGGGGGGAGGTGTGCTAGAACACAGCTCTCTGACTGTGTGTTCACTTCCTATTCCTGTTGCCCCTGAGGTCTCTGGGATTTACTGTCCAGAATTACAGCAACAGGACTCTGCAGGGTTGCTGATCACTTCCTCTTCCTGCTTCCAGATGCCTCTGGGATTTGTAGTCCACAGTTGCAGCCAGCAATAAATTTGAGCAGGGGAAGGGGTGTTTAACCCCCTTCCCTGACCCTAGATCCCAGCTGGGGTTTGCCTGGGTGGTACAGTGCCTCCTTCCCCCCATAGACTGGGCTGCATTCCCAGCCAGGCTTGACCCACCCCCTTGTCAGCCAGTCCTTACTGCTTCAGCTAGGGAGCAGAAGAAAGGGGCCAGCTCTGCTCTCTGGAACAGACAGCACAGCCCAGCCCAGCCCAGGGCTGGCAACCATGCTGGGATTCTGGAGGACCTTGATTTAACTTGAACTAGGAAAGGATCTGGCACAGATGTTTCATAAACTAGTTTGACCCAAATCAGTTAAGTCCGATAATACATTCAACTAGGTTTATCTTAAACCAGTTTCAGCCTCTTTGAAACTGGTTTATGTGCACTGAGCTTCTGGTCTGTTACAAATTGAAATCAGTTTCTCCTCATTTAAGCCAGTTTATGTGTAACTTATGTACCTAGCCAACATGGCTTTGGTTATGTCTGCCAGCTAAGACATAAGAGAGCAAAGCTCCTTAAATTTGACTATATAAGGGGGTGCGCAAAAGCTAGCTCCACAAGAACCCTCTGGGATGAGGAATTCTCAAGTGGCCTGAACCTACAAAACCAAAATGGTACGGAGCAGATAAAATATAAGAAAGAATCTGGCCTAAGAATTAACATCAGACTTCCTCCAAGTCTGGTTCAGGGGCTATAGTGCAAGAAATGCTGCCCTGTGGGTGAAGTGACTACCTCTTTCTACTGTGTCCTGGAGATAATGTATCCTATCCTGCCCCAAAACTGAGCAGTATTTTTGTCTGGATACATTTCAATGATAGAGTTCCTCTGGAGTTCTGAGCAAAGATCTAAATGACTTCTCTTAGCACAAGATTATACTGTAAAGATAACACAGCAGGCCAAGATAGAACATAATAGATACATTTGAGTTACAGTTTACCTAATTGTGAGCAAGGATGAATCTGACTTCTTGTTCTGAAGTAATATAATATAATCTTATCATAGAATCCTAGAGTTTAGAATTGAGTTTTCAAGTCCCAAGCATAAAATGGATAACCCAGGGTCTAAAACACTTTGTAAAGGTTAAAAGGTACAATGTGAAAAATGACTATTTTAAAATGAGAAAAAAGCATGAAATTCCTATATGTAACAGTTCTTATACAAAAAAAAACCTCCATCAATATAAATACACAATCACTTACAATAAATCAATTAAAAACAATATTGTTTTGCTGACATATTATGGAGCTGAAACAGAGGAAACATATAACATGTCCTTTTAAAAAAGAAAAAATGATTTGGAGGGAGAAAGGGAGGCATTCTGAAATAGTACCAAGCTGAATTATAGCAATAGCTTAGCTGGAACTTGGGAAACAAGAAAATTATATTACAGATTTTTTTCAAAAGACATCCATCTAGTGAAAATGAACTTTGCTTTGATTTTTAAGTCTTTTGTAGTTTTGCAACTTAAAAAAAACTTTTACTCCCAAAGTCTAGGCCATGGAACCAGACAATGGTTTAGCTGTGGTAAGCACTTGACTAGAAATATCTAGATTATTTACAGTCATGGGTTTAAATCTTGCCCATGTTGCCTCCCGTATTTTATCTTTTAAAAGTGAGTATGTTCCATAGATATGATTTAGTGAAAGTCTTTAATGATGTCATTAGAAAAGTAAAACTGGATAGCTCTGGCTGGATATTAATGATTCTGTGGCACAGGTTTCCCCCTGTTCTTTGGCCAAGGTGTCTTCCGCTCTCACTTGTATCCAACTTCCTATGTGAAAAAGAGAAATAATTTTCTATGCACAAAACTTGTCCTGCTTCAGCAGTGCTATGTGATGGTATTCATTAAAATGTATTGTGGTAAGATGGGCCCACATTGATGCTATCTTCATTGGTAATTTGATAAGAACTTATTGTACATATGCAGACTGAGAAATTAGGTTTAAGGTCTTACATAGATCATACTATCTTTGAAGAAGCTGTACCCTTTCTGACCTATTTTGTGTGTGAATTCATTAATGACTAGGTTTATCTGTTTTTTTAATACCAAGTAAGGTACTGGTGTTCCTCATTTAGCTTCAGAAGATTTTGTATCTTTTTAGTGACTCCCAATCCCTTTGATGGAAATCTAATAGTTCCATTAAAAATCTTTCTGATCTTCAATATATTTCTCATTCCCACAAACAGCAAACTGGTTTCCAAAATGTCAGTACAAACTGGTTTCAGTATATTCTTCACACAGGTGTCCTTGTACAATATGTCCTTAAGAACAATATGCTTCTCTTTGACGTGATTTTGTGGGCACTTGTACATATGACTGATAAAACAACAAAAGCAATAGCCCATTATGCAAATTTTAACTCAGAAAAATTTCAATGATTTGTTTCTGAATGACCTGGTGATCAAGAATAATTTACAGATTCACAGATTCACAGAAGTTTAGGACTGAGAGAGACCTCATGAGATCATGGGGTCCAGGCCCCTACTCTGGGCAAAATAACCCCAGAAAGGTGTGTTTCCAGTCTCCTTTTGAAGATCTGCAGGGTAGGTGCCTGCACACCACCGCTGGGAGTCTATTCCAGAGTCTAGTCCCACAAACCATGAAGTTTCTCTTTATACCCAGTCGGTATCCTTCTTCTAGGACTTCATGACCGTTGCTCCTGGTTTTCCCCTGGGGCACTTTGGTGAATAGTTGTTCTTCTAGCCCCTGATGCTCACCCCAATATATTTGTAAGCTGCCACCAAATCTCCTTGAAGTCTTCTCTTTTTTAGGCTGAACAGTCCCCACATCTGTCAGCCTTTCCTCGTATGTCATGCTCTTCAGGCCTCTAATCATATGAATGGCTCTTCTCTGGACTCTCTCAAGGTTCTCCACATCCTTCTTGAAGTGTGGTGCCTAGAACTGGACATAGTACTCCAAGCTGTGGCCTCACCAATGCTGAGTAGAGCGGGAGAATAACTTCCTTATTTTTGCTTTCAGATGCATTGGTTGCTGCATGCCAGCATATTGTTTGCTCTGCTAACTGTAGTATCACATTGGTAGGTCATATTCATTTTATGGTCAGTTTTGACCCCCAGGTCCCTTTGGGATGTGCTGCTAGCCAGCGTAGCACCACTGAACCTGTAAGTTTGTTGCAGATTTTTCCTCCTCAGATGGAGCACTTTACATGTCTCAAGGTTGAACAGCATCTGGTTCTGGTCCCCCCATTAACTAATCTGTCTAGGTCCGCCTGGATCGACAGCCTACCCTGATGCATGGCCACACTTCCCCACAGCTTAGTGTCATTGGTGAACTTTGTCAGTGTGCTTTTCATCCCCACATCCAGATCATTGATGAAGATGTTGAAAAGAACTAGTTCAAGTACAAAACACTGGGGGACCCCACTGACTATCATCCTCCAGGTTGACACAGATCCAACTATTAGTACTCCCTGGGTCTGATCCCATAGCCAGTTTCTCACCCATCTGACCATTGAATTGTTGAGCCCATAGTCACCTAGTTTTACCATGGGAGCCTTATAGGCTACGAAGTCAAAGACCTTCCTAAAGTCCAAGTAAATGACACCAACCTCATCTCCCTTATCTAGGTGGTGATTAAACTGGTTGTAGGAGATGAGGTTAGTCAGACATGACCTACCCACAACAAAACTATGCTGGCTGTTGTTCAGAATTTTGCCTTCTAATAGCTTAGTGCATATGGACTCCTTGAGCATTTTTTCAAGGATTTTTCCTGGGATTGAGGTCAGGCTGATTGGCCTGTAGTTTCCTGGGTCCTCTCTCCTCCCCTTCTTGAAGATGGGCACACCATTGGCTCTCTTCCAGTCTTCTGGGAAGTCTCCTGAGTACCACAAATTCTCAAAGAGCTTTGCCAGTGGTCCTGAAATGACTTCAGCTAATTCATTCAGCACTCTCGGATGGACTTCATCCAGTCCTGCTGACTTACAGATATCCAGCCTTTCTAGCTCTACATTGACTATTGGTAAGTGGTCATCCCTACTGTGAATATTCTGTGTCATATTTGCATTCGACAGACTATCACTCTTAGATTGGTGGAATACAGATGCGCAGTACTCATTCAGGAGTTCAGTTTTCTCCTTGGTGTCCAGTCCAGATGCACTGAGCAGTGGTCCCACATTTCCACTGGTTTTCCTCCAATTACCTATGTATCTATAGAATGACTTCTTATTGTACTTGATTTTGATTGCCAACCTGAATTTGGTCCCCACGTTTGCTTTTCTAATCTGCCCCCTACAAGTATGGGCCAATCTTATGTAGTTCTCCTTGGGGCCTATTCCTTGTTTCCATCATTGGTAAGCTTCTCTTTTCTTTTTTCAGAAGATGTGCGACTTCCCTATTGAGCCAAGATGGCCTCCTGAGCCCTATGCCACCTTTTCTGTGTACAGGGACAACTTTTGTGCACCAATGATCATGTCCGTGAGGAATGACCACTCTTCATCTGCCCTCTTCTCTGCAGTCCATCATCCTGTAGGGCATTATTCACTAAAGTCCTTAGCTTATTGCAGTCAGCTTGTTTAAAGTCAAGAATTTATACCTTACTGACAGATTTCCCAGCCCTATGACAGACAGTGAAAGTGATAGTGTCATGGTCACTGTCACCTAGGTTAGTCTCTATCATGAGATCACTCACCAGGTCATCACCCTTGGCCAAAACTAAACCTAGGAGCACATTTCCTGTGGTTGGCCCGTATACTTCCTGAGACAGGTAGAACTCATTGATACAAGTCATAAATCTATGCAACCAATCAGATGTGGCCAAATGTTCTTCCCAGGAGATGTCTGGGTAGTTAAAGTCTCCCATGACAACCATATCCCATGCTCTCGCAGCCTCTACAGTTCTCTGGAGAGTTCCAGATCTAGCGCCTCATCTTGATTCAGAGGTCTGTAATATCCTTTCACTATGTTCCCCCCTCCCCACTACCATATCTCGAGCCAAAGGGTCTCAAGTCATCCTTCTTTAGTATTAATTTTGGCTTCCAAGGACATGTACTGCTCCTCTACATATAGAACTACACCTTCATCCTTTTTCCCTATGTGATCCCTCCTGTGGAGGGTGAAGCCCTCTATAGCTACAGTCCAATCATAGGACCAGGTCTCTGTTATCCCTATAATATCATAGTCCCTGCTGGAAAGCAGGAGGGCCAGTTCCTCCTGTTTGTTCTCCATGCTTCTGGCATGTGTGTACAGGCATTTGAGCCCTCTGCTGGAGGTCCTTGGTTTCCTGTCAAGTTGAGTGAGCTCCATTCCATCAGTTCATGCTATAATGTCCTTCCTGTCATCTCCTGTTGTAATGGTTATTTGATTGTTGGCCCCTAGGCTTGCTCCTCTTGTTGTCCCCAAATCCCCCAGCAATCTCAGTTTAAAGCCCTGTCCAGGAGGTCCGCCATCCCCTTCAGCATGAGGTGTATACCATCCCTTTCCAAGAAGACATTTGTCTCTGAAATTTGTTGAAATCTATAAGTAATAATAACCAAAAAAACCAGAGAATGTTGAATTTTACTGTAGGCCTTTTCAGAGCATTCACACAGAAAAAATCAGCATTAACAGAATAAATGTATTTGTTTGAATTTTTGGATCAGTGTGACAGGGGCAATCATTCATGCCTGGTGAAGGCACCGGCCTGCCTCCTGTCTATGGGCCAGCCACCCACCTCACTTTTCTGCCACACCTTAATGTATTGAGTTCATAATCAGACAGGAAGGCTGCCCATTTTGAACCCCAATGTTTAGGGGACTATCTGAAGCTCCATTCCACCCCTATACTGTGGGCCAAGCCTCACAGATGGCATCCCAGACAGCTAAACTCAGCCGTACCTTTCACCCACTAGCTGTGGTCCTCCCTCTGGGACCTTCGGCTCCCCTTCAGGCCCTGGCCCCATCTCAGGCCAGTCAGGATCCTGAGCCTCTTGCTCTCTGGGCATCCCTCATGGTGGGCCCCAGGCCCTTTTGACCCCTCTCTGGGTCCTGTTCCCAGCATGGACCAGTTGGGTACCTTGGGTCAGGTCTAAGCTGCTTGCCTGCTCACAGGGTTCATGGATCCCCCATTCCCAGCTCAGGTGCTTTGCAAAGCATGCCTGGCCCTGCAGGATCACCCACCCCAGCAGGCTCAGGTGCTTCAATAAGCTTACCTGGCCTTCCTTGCATTAAATAACCTACCCGAAGGTTGGGGCTGAGGTTAAGGTGCCCCGACCCACCTTACACTGGGGAGGTGATCATTCCTGGCATTTACATGGGGACTGCTGCATCACCAGCAGCCCCACCAGGCCTTCCGGCCCCAGCAGGGTGAGGTTTTAGATCATGCCCAGGACCACTGAGGCCTCCAAGCCATCCCCATAGCCTCACTCTTACCTCCAAGGTGTTCCTGGCAGAGCTCAGCAGAGAGGTGCTTTTCCTCTGCTGGCTGATCATGAACTGCCCTCAGGTCAGGGATCTGAACCTTAAAATGACCACCCTAATCAGGAACCTGCCCCTCCCTGGCCCGGTCCTTAAAGGGGCAGGCACTACCAGTGCCCTGCCACAATCAGGTCTCAAAATCAATGCAATTATAGGCAGGGTTTGAATTATGGGGAACCTCAGGGGAGGAGGGGGAGGCTTAGATCCCCTTTAAGAGATGAAAGTCTCCCTGTAAGATTTGAAAATCATAAGCTGGGGGAGTCTCTGATTTTATTAGGGCATGATGGGCAGCCAATTTTTCTTATTTTATTTTGTTTGCAGACCTCCCAAGAGTCAAAGTGTAATTCAAACCTTGATTATAGGGAATATCTAGTATGGTCAGTAATACAAAGGTTGCATTCTACTAACCTAATCACATTGTATTCTCCTAGACTACTCTAATCAGTAGATGTCAGGTGGATAAGTAAACAAGCATAGACATTTTATCATACTGTATACCAATTCCTAGACAATAGCAGCTGAATGTTTGTTCTGTTCTGAGATTCAATAATAAATTATCCAAATTGTTTAGAGTGATTGAGGAGACCAGAATGTTTATACCTCTACGTACATATCTGTTGATTGACTGTACCTGACTTTATTGACCAAAAAACATATCACTATAACTAGGTGGGTAAACCTATTATAGGCTGAACTCTTTGTTCATCTTTGGGAGAAGCCTGTGAGAACCTGGAAGGCTCTCTGACAAAATTGATGGCTCTGGAACAAGAATGATGGTACAGTAGGGAATTTTACCAGGATTCATGTAGTTCTGTGTGAAGGAGGAGACATAGCGGTGACCTGCAAGGCATAGGAAATGCTGAAAGAGTCTTTACAGTGGGCAAAGTAAAAGGATCTGGGAAAGCTAGAAAGTCATTATTTGGAGTTCTGATCTAAGTCATGTTGCCAAACTTTTAATTTTATTGATGTCTCATGGTACCATATTTACTTGAATATAAGATGACCCTGAATATAAGATGACCCCCGCCACATCAATTAGATTCTAAATATAGAAAAATTATACATTTGTCATAATGTTCTAGGTATCGAATCTCATAACTGGAGGTTTGCCTCCACTGCTACAGCAGAGAAAATAAATTTGGGGGGTCAGGTAGCCACCTTTCCCCCCCACCACCACCTCTTCCCCCACCTGGAGCCCTTTTCCTCCACCCTCATTATGGTCAGACCCTCCTCTCCCTACACGTATGGAAATAACAGGGAAATTTGAAAGCACTGTTCTTGAAATAAATATATTTTACCACCTAGGCCAATTATGACAGGTACCCATAGATTTAGTTCACCCAAAATTGATTCAGTTTACCTTTTTTGAAACTACTATAACTTTTAGCACAGGTATTCCATAAAAACACTTTTAAGCAGTACTTTTGTGCCTGCTTATATACAGTATAAAATATGCATGATATTAGTCCAAAGCCAAAAAGCTCATGATTTACCATATAGTTCATTAGACTGGGCCCCAACACAGTCAAAAATTTTCAATCCAGGATGACCCCACAGCTCAGCACTGTTCAATATGCACATGTACTCCAGATACCCCACAAAGGATCCATGTGCTAATTAGTCCCCCATTCATGACTGGAACTGGATGTTGTTATCATGAGTCCTAGGATCCCCCCCAAATTTATATGCAGATTCATAGATTCATATAGATTCATAGATGTTAGGGTCGAAAGGGACCTCAATAGATCATCAAGTCCGACCCCCTGCATAAGCAGGAAAGAGTGTTGGGTCTAGATGACCCCAGCTAGATACTCATCTAACCTCCTCTTGAAGACCCCCAGGGTAGGGGAGAGCACCACCTCCCTTGGGAGCCCGTTCCAGACCTTGGCCACTCGAACTGTGAAGAAGTTCTTCCTAATGTCTAGTCTAAATCTGCTCTCTGCTAGCTTGTGGCCATTGTTTCTTGTAACCCCCGGGGGCGCCTTGGTGAATAAATCCTCACCAATTCCCTTCTGTGCCCCCGTGATGAACTTATAGGCAGCCACAAGGTCGCCTCTCAACCTTCTCTTGCGGAGGCTGAAAAGGTCCAGTTTCTCTAGTCTCTCCTCGTAGGGCTTGGTCTGCAGGCCCTTGACCATACAACTTGCCCTTCTCTGGACCCTCTCCAGGTTATCCGCATCCTTCTTGAAGTGTGGCGCCCAGAATTGCACGCAGTACTCCAACTGCGGTCTGACCAACGCCCTATAGAGGGGAAGTATCACCTCCCTGGACCTATTCGTCATGCATCTGCTGATGCATGATAAAGTGCCATTGGCTTTTCTGATGGCTTCGTCACACTGCCGGCTCATGTTCATCTTGGAGTCCACTAGGACTCCAAGATCCCTTTCCACCTCTGTGCCACCCAGTAGGTCATTCCCTAGGCTGTAGGTGTGCTGGACATTTTTCCTCCCTAGGTGCAGCACTTTGCATTTCTCCTTGTTGAACTGCATCCTGTTGTTTTCTGCCCACTTGTCCAACCTATCCAGGTCTGCCTGCAGCTGTTCCCTGCCCTCCAGCGTGTCCACTTCTCCCCATAGCTTTGTGTCATCTGCAAACTTGGACAGAGTACATTTCACTCCCTCGTCCAAGTCGCTGATGAAGACATTAAAGAGTATCGGTCCAAGGACCGAACCCTGCAGGACCCCACTGCCCACACCCTTCCAGGTCGAGACCGACCCATCCACCACGACTCTTTGGGTGCGACCCTCTAGCCAATTCACCACCCACCGGACTGTGCAGTCATCCACATCACAGCCTCTTAACTTGTTCACCAGTATGGGGTGGGATACCGTATCGAAGGCCTTCCTGAAGTCTAAGTATACGACATCCACCCCTCCTCCTGTGTCCAGGCGTTTTGTAACCTGGTCATAGAAACAGACTAGGTTGGTCAGGCACGATCTGCCTGCCACAAACCCATGCTGGTTTCCCCTCAGCATAATTTGCCCTGCCGGGCGCTCACAAATGTGAGCCTTGATAATTTTTTCAAAGACTTTACCAAGGATGGAGGTGAGACTGACCGGCCTATAGTTGCCCGGATCCTCCTTCCTCCCCTTTTTGAAAATGGGGACCACATTAGCCCTTTTCCAGTCCTCCGGGACTTGGCCCGTGCGCCACGAGCGATAGGTGCAGGGCAACCAGGTCCAGTTCATGGAGGGAAGGCCATACTCATCATATGCAACAGGCTGAGAGAGGAGACAAAACAGAGCTTCTGGGTAAACTCTTTGGGGCCCTGTTTGGTGATTTTTGCCAGACATTTAAGACTGATGAAGAAACAGGAATAATTAGGAATGGGTAGAAAGATAGAAAGCAAGGTACAGTTCAGCTGTAGGAATGGAGAGGAAATCTAAATATGTTCAGTGCAGTGGCTCACCATGACTTGATAAAGCATCAGTGCTGAAGGAGACTGCACACAATGAGCACTAGCATTAATCTTAATTAGATGGATTGTGCTAACCTGTCCTTGTTGGCTAAGATCAAATGTAGCATTTTTGGCACCCAGGGAAGGTCGTCAGGGCTGGCTCTAGCCCTCTCAGTACCAGCCAGTCTAGTATTGTAGTACCTCCAAACCTGGTACCAGTTCCCTGTGGAGGGAATAGTCACCATTTTTTTAAGGTCCAATAAATAAATCAATAAAAAGGTTCCCATCAGTATGTTTGCCCCACGTGGGCTATGTTTTTATTGTCATGCTCAATGTTGGCTGTATTTAATCAACTTCAAAATTGATTTCCATTACTGAGCACATGCTGCTTTTGGTAGCAGTTTAATGATAGATGTATTTCATGAGGTTTCCTTGCATGTGAATATAATACAAAGGGCATTTTCCCCCATGCTGGAGGAAAAAGCCTCATCTTGGATTCAAGTAAATGTGGTATTTACTATTTTCTTATTACTCCAGGTTATTACTTAGTAAATTCATTTTTTCTGGAAAAAAAAAATCAACTTTCCAAAGCCCTTATGACTACACAGAGAAGTGTGAAACAAAACTCAATGGGAAAATAAAAATAAAAAATCATTTTTTCACTTTTATTATTTTCAGCTTATCTTTGGATTTTAGGAGTCTGATTCATTTTTAAACACCTGAGCTTGATGACATTACACAAAGGCCAAAAAGATTTAGGCTGAGGAAGACTGACCGAGGTGGCAAAAGCACTGCTGAGGTTATGAAACAAAAATGGCTTACTTAAGCAGGGGAAGAGGGAAGTTAATACAAGCTCATGAGTGCATGTAAGTTTATCTGAGGGGAAACTGAGGTCAGGAAAGTAGGTTTATATTTTTTTCTCTTTTATTCAGCAATGGAAAACCTCACAGGCAGCTTATTGTAGAAAATATTGAGCAACCTTGTTTGCTTACTGAAACTTATGAAAACTGATTTGATTTGGAAGAGAAGAAAACAATTTCATGTGAATAGACTCCACTTCCTCATTGTCAGCACTTCATTCTTTCTGTTAGACCAGATATGCATGAGGCCACATTTATCTGGCTTTTTTTCCAAAAAAGTTTCATGTGTATTTGCATCTATGTGTGCACATGTATGCATGTGCGTATTTGGGTTTTTTTTCACTTTACCTAGACTACTTTGCAGAATACATAGAAATATATAAAGCAATTAAATTATGATCACATAGAAGCATACCTGCATAACAACAAACAGAGATTATATTATCAAAAAAATAGCATGAGTATGGAATTTAAAAAAAAAGCAACAGTAAGATTGTAATGCATGTCTGTTCCAACCACCACAAAGATATGTTTAAGAGAGAGTTGCATTATTACAACCATTCAACATTCATTTGTCTAATTTTTTTGCCAATAGGCAGCAAACTCTCTCTCTTTTTTGAAAGCCTAAGATATAAAATAATTGAAGGAAAAGACGGACTCTCCTGGCTTGTCAGGAAACTCCAGCACTTTTGCTGATCCGAGTCTTTGTGACCCTTGATTGGCTTGAGAATTTGTTGTAAAAATGAATTCACACTTTCTTGCTCCTTATTGTGTGGCAATCCCAAATGCTGCACTTTTTATTCAGTTATTTACACTGTCTTAACTGATATTGCTGGCCTTCATAACATATCAGTAATTTTATGATACAGAAAAAAGTCCTCTCTTCTGTTGTATGTCAGAAAGAATGGTTGATTATAATACTTTGCAAGTTAGTCTGAGCTGTATAAAGCGAATCGTTAAGCAAGTGAACAGGCAGTCACGTTTGATTTTGGAAATGTAGCCACAAGCTTGCAGTGGCCCAGGTCAGGAGTGGAGAGTGCTAGAGCATCCATCCCTGCTTGGCTGAAGCAGACAGCTTGAGCCAAAGTTAGCCCATCCACCTTGTGAAAGGGGGCTTGTGGGGGAGGTGCAAAGCATCCTGGGATGCTGAGGGACTGAGAGTTAATTTGAATCTGGAGGGGATCTGGGACAGAAGTTTAATAAATTGATTTATCAGTTAAGCCTAATACTCCATCCATCCAAGTTATCTTAAACCAATTTCAGCCATTTTATGCACTGAACTTCTGGACTGGGTAGAGAAATTACACATAAACCGGTATAAGTAATCAGAAACAGGTTCAAATCTATAACACAACAGACATTCAGCTTATACTAACCTGTGAAGATGGAATCGATTCAACCTCAGGCTTTTTGACTGTCTTCTGACTCCTTTCCTCCCATTGCTACCACTGACCTGATAAAAAAAAAAGGCAAATTCCCATTTAATCACCAAATTGAGTGTACGTCTAATAGGAGTAATAAAAAGTTACCTCAAGCCAGCATGTTTGCATGTTCTTAATAATTAGAAATAATGCCCAAGTTTGTAGCCCCATTGTGCTCAGTACTGTACAACCATATTGTAATATATAGCCTGCATTCTCAAAAACTTAAAGTCTAAAAAAATATTCATTTTTAAAGTTTTCCCAGCTCAGTACAAATAATTTGAATTTTTGACACCAAGTTTCTTTAGTGGTGACTTAAAACTCATTAGTGGACACAACAAAGAAAAAACTGGCCCTTGGACAGCAGGGAAAAACTGTAACTATTTTGCCACTGATCGCCATACCACTGTTGCTGTTCCTTTAACATTCCACAGAAATCGATGGAAAGTTTGGATATTCCTCATGTGTCTGTCCAAACAGCAAGTGCATTCTGTCAGAGTCACCTACAGCATTTGACAGCAACGCAGGCAGTAATTATCAGAGGAACCTTAACATTTCACCCAACGGTTATGCAATGTATATTGGCAAAGTTTGGTTTTTGATTTTAACAAGGACAAACCCTCAACTTTAAATCTCTATGTCCTATACTCAAAAATTGTGGCTTCCCATGGCTGAGAACAAATGCAATTTAAAGTAACCCATCCAACCCTGCTTTGGATACACTAGCAGCCTTGAAATGCTTTCTGTCATTAACAAAAACTCTGAGGGTGGTTTCACAGGGATTTTTATGCATTGTTCAACATCCTTTGTTTGATTTACAAACTGCTGAGGGGAAATAGGGTTGTAAACCTAATCCAGGTTTATGATATAAAAAGGGCAGCAGATTTTAGAAACACCTTCTGGCCTTACAAATATAGTTAACTTTTAACAATTTATTTAGTTAAATAAATGACTCAACTACCTAGTAAATTGCTGCCATTTGGAAATGAAGTAGCTCGGCTGCTTTTGTGCCAGGCTTAAGCAAAGAATGTAGAGACTCGAAAGATGCTAGGGATGAAAAATAAAATCAAAGGAGGTACTGGGTGAGGGGAAAGGCAAATCAAACACCTTGTCTTTTTCACAACATCTCAAATACCATCTGCCATTGTAACAATAATGAAGTTGATTTTTCATTGCTCATTTATTGTTAGCTACCTGGAATCCATCAGGCAGAGCAGTCTCTATAATTTGCGTACATTCTTGTATTTTTAAACACTATTTATATGCCTGTTCTTCACAACACTCCTACAAGACCCACAATGGACATTCTGTGCATTTTTTTTTAATAGAAATCAGTGTACAGTCCTAGAAGGGACTCACTGTACTACAATAGGATGTCAAGACCTTAGAGTACTAGGCCATGAAAAGCATGGCAAACTTCTGTCCAATGTGTTTAAAGTATTTCTGTATACCTATTCCATGAGCTAGTAATACATATATAATGCAAGGTACTTTAAATATGTTGTATAAATGCCATGAGGTAAATTCAGCCCAGAGTTCACAGTGGTTTCTGTACTTTAAGACTTTGGCAAAGACTCCCAATGGCAAAAAATCCATCAGATATAAAGTATTAGGAAACAGCCATGTATGTAATGTATACAGCATATTTATATGACATCATACTCATACAATATAATTTTTTTTTGTAATTGATCTAGACTATATGTAAGTGTAGAATATAATGTTGAAATATATGTGTCCTTACATAGAAAATATAAATTTGCTGAACCTGGAATATGTAACATGGGAGAATTTTGAACTCACTAGGGAGCTGCTTTCTGAACAGGAAAGGCAACCTAGTGAGAAAGGAGGCTGAAAACTTCCAGAAAGAGTCATTGTTCTCTTTTGGAACTAGAGCAGCTTAAAGAACTCCTTTGTAAACAGAAGGAAGTTACTTAGTCCAATAGGGAATAAGGGGTCAGAGTGGATACTAAACTTTGAAAATCTGCTGCTGCATAAGGAGAACAACTTTTATAACATTTTAGAGGTATCCTGCTAATTAACATTTTAAGGTTTTCTAGTGCTAGCTTCCTGGACAAATTCTAATATGGGTAACTACATTTTGCCTACTCTAACTCCCACCCCCCCTGCAGTTTCAATTGCTTTCATCATTCTCTTCACATCCTGCCCTTTCCTTAACAGGAGAGTTGGGTGACATTCTTTTCATTAATCTTTTTTGAAAAAAAAAAGGTTCAGAAACACTGAAGCATTTCATAAATTTGCTTTATTTTTGCTGAACTGTTCATGACGAAAAAAACAAATCCTGAAAAAGATGAAAGGTTTTGTTTTGAAAATGTCAAAATGAAAGATTTTTATTTTTCCATTTGAAATTGAAATTTCAAGATCTTCTTTCATTTTATTTTTAAAAAGTGAAAAAAGCATCAAAATTGAAGTGAAGCATTTTCTTTCTAGTCAAGTGGTACATTCTATTATTGGTTTTATTTTTAAGTGACACTGAATCAACAAATCAGCTATTTTTACAGCTCTAATTCTCACGTAAATATGATTGCAATTCAGTGATACACAAAGTAATGTCTGCCTTTAATTTGGGGTTTTCTAGAATAAGAAACTGTAGTCTCAGCCAGTGTAAAATAGCAAGCCCCTCATATGAAGTCCAGCTCTAAAGTTACTGTGTGAAAACCTGTTGTCTTGATTCCCCCCCCCCCCCCCCCATTATGCAACATTCTGATTACTACAGCAGTGCAGACTATTTGGCATGTATTATGATTTGTTATCTAGAAGATGTTCATTGTAAGTATTATATTTTTCAGGTTACTTTTGGACACCTGAATTTAAATGTAACTTTAGGTCAAGAGTGAAAATGTTGAGTGTCTCTTAAGAGTATAATGGTCAGGCTCCAACCAAAAGAAACTCAGGACTGGTCTAGATTCACCAGGGGACAGAGACCAAAGCTCTGAGTTAAGTGGGGAAGTGGGAGACCTGGAGGGAGAGCAGCAGGAGGGGGCAGCAGGGGAAGTACTCTCATCCTTTGAGAAACCAGGGCAATCAACTAGTTACTCAGGTGCCTATACACAAATATACGGAGCCAGGGAAACAAGCAGGAAGAATTGGAAGTTCTCGCACAGTCACAGAACTATAATGTGATTGGAATAACAGGTACTTGATGGGATAATTTGCATGATGGAAGCACTGCCTTGATTGGGCACAAACTGTTCAAGAAGTACAGGCAGGGGAGAAGAGGAGGAGGAGTTGCGCTTTATGTAAAAGAGCCATATGATTGCTCAGAGCTCCACTATGAAGCTGGAAACAGGCCTGTTGAAAGTCCCTGGGTTAGGGTCAGAGGGGAAAGCAACTAGGGTGATTTTGTAGTAGGGGTCTGCTATAGACCACCAGACCAGGAGGATGGATGAAGCTTTCTTCAAACAGCTAGTAGAAGTTTCCTGATCACAGTTTCTGGTTGTCATGGGGGACTTCAACCACCCTGACATCTGCTGGGAAAGCAATACAGCAGTGCACAGGCAATCCAGGAAGCTTTTGGATAGTACTGGGGACAACTTCCTGGTGCAAGTGCTGGAGCGGCCAACTAGAGGCCATGCTTTTCTTAACCTGCTGCTCACAAACAAGAACAAATTGGTGGGGAACGTAGTAGTCGATGGAAAATTGGGCAGCAGCAACCATGAGATGATTGAATTCAGGATCCTGAGGAAAGGAAGGATGGAGAGCAGCAGGGTAAGGACCCTGGACTTCAGATAAACAGACTTTTCCTCACTCAGGGAACTCATGAGCAGGATTCCCTGGGAAGCCAATCTGACGGGGAGAGGAGTCCAGGAGAGCTGGCTGTACTTCAAAGAAGCCTTACTGAGAGTGCAGGAGAAAACCATCCTTATACACAGGAAGGCTAGCAGGTATGCCAGAAAACCAGCTTGGCTTAGCAGGGAACTCTTCAGTAAACTAAATCACAAAAAGGAAGCTTATAAGAAGTGGAAACTTGGACAAATAACTAGGAAAAACATAAGAGCATTGCTTGGACATGCAGGGATGAAGTCAGGAAGGTCAAAGCACAACTGGAGTTGCAGCTAGCAAGGGATGTGAAGGGTAACAAGAAGGGTTTCTACTAGTATATCAGTAGCAAGAGGATCAGGGAAAGTGTGGGTCCCTTACTGAATGGGGGAGGCAACCTTGTGACAGAGAATGCAGGAAAGGCTGAAGTGCTCAATGCCTTTTTCGCCTCAGTCTTCACAGGCAAAGTCAGCTTCCAGACTACTAAGCCAGGCAGCACAGTTTGGGGAGGAGGTGAGCAGCCCTCAGTGATGAGAGAACAGGTTATGGACTACTTAGGAAAGCTGGATGTGTACAAGTCCATGGGTAAGATTGCACCCACAGGTGCTCAGGGAGTTGGCTGATGTGATTACAGAGCCATTGGTCATCATCTTTGAAAACTCATGGAGATCAGGAGAGGTCCCAGATGATTGGAAACGGGCAAACATAGTGCCCATATTTAAGAAAGGGACGAAGGAGGATCCAGGGAACTACAGACGAGTCAGCCTCACCTCAGTCCCTGGAAAAATTATGGAGCAGATCCTCAAGAAATCCATTTGTAAGCACCTGGAGGAGAAAAAGGTGATTAGGAACTGTCAGCATGGATTCACCAGGGGCAAGTCATGCCTGACCAACCTGATTGCCAGGTGACTGGCTGTGTAGATGTGGAGAGACTGGTGAATGTAGTGTACCTTGATTTTAGCCACAACTGGAGTATTGTGTTCAGTTTTGAGGCCCCTCCCTCCCCACCCCACAGAAAAGATGTGGACAAATTGGAGAGAGTCCAGTGGAAGGCAACAAAAATGGTAAGGGGGCTGAGGGACATGACTTATGAGGAAAGACTGAGGGAATTGGGTTATTTAGTCTAGAGAAAAGGACTGCAAGGGGACTTAATAGCAGCCTTCAAGTACCTGAAGAGGGGTCCAAAAGAAAATGGAGCTAGATTGTTCTCAGTGGTATCAGATGACAGAACAAGGAGCAACCATCTCAAGTTACAGCAAGGAAAATTTAGGTTAGATATTAAGAGGAATCTTCTCACTAGGAGGGTAGTAAAACACTGGAACAGGTTACCCAGAAAGATGGTAGAAGCTTCATCTTTGGAGGTTTTCATAACCCAGCTAGACAAAGCTTTGGCTTGGATGATCTAGTTGGGGATGGTCCTGCTTTGAGCAGGTGTTGGACTAGATGACCTCCTGAGGTCTCTTCCAACCCTAATTTCCTATGATTCTATGACTAGCAATAACACTCTTAGCCAGACAGATTGTCCTATTACACTGTGCAGTCTACTAGTTTCATCCTGTCAGATTCATCCAAAATGTATGAAAAATCTCTCATGACAAAATGATTTTTCCATTCTAAAAGCTATTTGGAAAAAGACATCTTGAAAAGCAGAAAAAAATATGTTCAAAAGTGCATTCCTTGATGAATAAAAGGAAATTCACAACTGTGAAGTTAGCCCTCTTTAACTTACTCCATCATTACAGCACATGTTACTAACATATATTTATATATTGTTTTGTGATCTGTACAATAGGTAGGTATATTAGCACAAGTTAGAGAGAAGGCCAGATACTGAAGTTTTTACTTTAGTATATAACTTAGGATCAGGCTCAGAATGTTTTCTTTGAAAGCAATTGGTAGTGTTATTGAAACCATGTTTTTTATTTCATTTTAAATTTCTGTTCTGATCTGTCAGTGTTATGACACTTCCCACTTAGTTATGTCTGTAAGGCTGAGTTTAGTAGTCCAGGACTGTCTCTACAGATATTCAACCCAGTTCCATAGAAATTCCCAAAGAAACAAACATAACAGATTCATCTGGCATGCTGCAAGTGCATGTATTAATATGGAAATCTGTAGCTGTTCTTCAGTTGCAAAACTGAAATGTATTTTCTGTATGGTATGGGTAAAAAAATCAAGTTGATAGCATTGAAACTGTACCATTTGTTTATTACATTGAAACCCTAACACACTATGTTTAAATGATAATGGTCTGACTTTAAATCCACCCAACCAATGACATTACAAGATAGCAAGGAAACATGGGTTGGATTCTGCAGTCTTTGACTCATACACTATGTGAAATCCCATTGAATTCACAGAAATGTTTTCATGGTTAAAGCTTCTTATGTAGATTTTCAATTGTTTTCCTCACTCTTTGCTCCTAGATTGGCAGAAATCCATCTCTGTCACACTATGGACCAGATCTTCCCTCAGTTATGTATACAAGTAACCCTATATTTATTGTAACATATTGGTGCAACTACTACTAAACCTACTGGATAGATTTAACAAAAAGGAGTAACACTATATTTCTGAAACTGTTTGTTTCATTAGCAGAGACATTCAAAGGATGTCTAAGACCTTGCTGTCTAATATGCTATCCTATTGTTATGCTGTGTATAATTTTACTGGTCCAAAATATATTATGTGTCCAGAAAAAAATAAATATATACTTCTATTAATAACAGAAACTAAGCCTGTGCAAAGTGGATAGTATTCGCTTCGGATTCGGCCGATTCGGTAATTCGAATCACTGTCCCAAATCGATTCAGCTGAATCTGATTGAGAGATTCAGCTGCCACCAAATTGGCTGAATCTCTGAATCAAACAGGCCTCATGCCCTGCCCACTCTCCAGCTCCGCAATTACTGCTCCACCCAGCCCCAGCATCCCAGCTCTTTAAAAAAATAAAAAAGAAAAGCCCCACTCCACTGGCTGCTGCCTGGCTGGGGGGGGGTGATCCCTACTGCCCCCCACTTCCCTGCACTGCACAGGGGGCTCTGCCACAAGCCCCCATCCCCTGCCCACTCTTCCAGCCCTCCCCCCCATGGCTTCCCCACCAGGCCCCAGTTCCCAGGTCTTTACAAAAAAAAATTTTTTTAAATAAGAAAGCCCCACACTCACTTGCTCCTGCCAGGTGCGGGGGAGGTGATTCCTTTTGTCCCCCACTGCCCCCTGCTGCATGGGGGGCTCTGCATGGGGGGAAGCCCTGATGGCCACTGCAGCATCAGGTGAGTGCAGGGCTTTTTTTTTTTTTTTTTTAATAAGAGCTGATGCTGAGGCTGGGCAGGGCAGCCATGGCAGGGGGGCTGGGAGAGCAGGTAGAGGTCAGGGAGCACTCAGAGGGGCTGGGGGAGCAGGCAGGGGATGGGGCCTGGTGCCCCCACCGGTCCCCTCCTCCAGCCCCTCCACCCCCTGCTTACTGACACAGAGTCTGGGTTCAACTCCCTGCAGCGGCAAGTGGGGACTGCCCAAATCTCTGAAGCTCTCTGAATCTTTTCTGAATCTATTCAGAGAGCTTTGAATTGATTTTTCGATTTTTCAATTTTTCAATTTTTCAAATCAGGAGACCTTTTTTATTGGTCTCCTGATTTGATTTGGATTTGTAGATTCGACCACCAAATTGGGCCAAATCTCTTCCGAATTGAATCAGCATCTGAAGCTTCACACAGCCCTAACAGAAACCACAGCACCATTTCATAGACAAGATGAGTGGATGGAAGGATTTTTCTTGCAGTAAGAAAAAATTTGTCAATAGGTTGTATTAAACACAAAAGAGGTTATTTCATACTTTAAATAGTGAAATTATTTGTAGCCTATCAACTTCAAAAATGGTTTTCTTCCATTCTCCTTGTATAGGCAACATTATCTCACTTTCATTTTACAAGCCACAGAAATCAGGATCAGATCGTAAGTTAAAGAGTTTACTTGCAAAAATCCCACCCAATTATGGAATTTCTACAGTGTCTACTGCAGACAAGTTTCTTTAGGTAAATCCAATATCTTTTATTAGACCAACTAAAATAGTTGGAAAAATTCTTCTTTGCAAGCTTTCAGGTACAAACATCCTTTTTTAGGCGGAGGAAGTGCTTGCAGTTGCTTTGTGCTCTTCCTATATGTAATAGAATAGGAGCCAGAGGCCAGTATGCAAGAATGCCAGTCAGTAAAAATGCAAATTGTGGCAGACAATGAGTGAGAAACAAGTGGGTGCCTTGGAAGGGGAACGTAGACCTGGTATAAAGATGTTGCTGGTAAATGGTTACATCTTATCACCAGGTCTACATTCCCCTTCCCCTTCCCTTTCCCCCCCTCATCCCTGCACCTGTTTCTCACCCATTGTCTGCCAAAATTTGCATTTTCATTGACTGTCATTCTTGCATACTGGCTCCTATTCTATCACATCCAGGAAGAGCACAAAATAACTGCAGATGCTTCCTCTGCCTGAAGAAGGGTGTTTGCACCCGAAAGTTTGTTGAGAAGAGTTTTTCTAACTATTGTAGTTGGTCTAATAAAAGATATCGGATTTACCCAAAGAACCTTGTCTGCCTACGTCCTTAGACCAACAAGACTACAAACAACACCCCTGAATACAGCATCTACTTTCATTTACCAGAATTAGAACCAACATAGTTTATGTGTTACAGAGCTGAATTGTACCAAGAAGTTTTAAATGCTCAGCCCTATTTTCATACGAGAGTGCATGCTTATTTCTAAATAAGCATAAAAGTGTGTGGCTGCTTGAATCAAGATGAACTTTTGCACCTTTCAATGCTCAAAGTAACATTTATCTATCCAGGCATCACCAGTACTTGCTTTTTCTTATTGGGCTTTTTGTAATGGAAACTCATTGGGTCTTTCCACCCTGTCTTGTTGAAAGAAAAAAGGAATTAATTTAATTTGGAAAACTGTGCCGTTCACTGTATCTGGATCTTCCAAATTCATTGCCTTCTTCAAGGGAAGAGAGTATGTGTCTGCAGTGGGAATTCAAAACTGAGGTATCCAAATGCATGGATAGTTAGTATTTCCATTAGCGCTAAATTGTGACTGAATTTCTGTTTCATAACTTTGGGGGTTTTCAGAAAAATATCAACCCCGAATTGGAATGAAAAACAAAAACTGAAAAAAGTTCAAACTAAAATCCTCATTGTTTCATATCAAAAATACCAAAACATGGTGTTTCCAAAATGAAATATGCTCTCTGATAAACCTGCCAACTGCAGAGTAAAATATACATGATATTAGCAATTTTCACAGCTGCATACCACTGAATAATACAGTGCAAGTGACAAGAATCTCTTCAATTTTTCTTAGAAGCTGCCAGGAATTCCGGGGTCCATGGAGCCAGGGCAGCTCTGGGGATCCCAGGTCTTCTAGATTCCCAAGGTAGCTGATTCCCCAGCTTCTCTGACTCTCAGGACATCTGTTCTCCACACCGAGTCAGGAAGCCTTGTCTAGGAGTCTGAAAGCTTTGGGGCTCCATTCGTCCGAGGTGGTCTGCATGGCAGGGAAGTCCTGAGGTGTGGACTCTGAAAATCTGGTTTCTTTAGAGCCTGCGTGTTGAGCTTTAGAATACCAGGCCTGTGTTTTGTTTGTAGTTTGTTAAAATGGACACTTGCATAAAACATTTTAGTTTCAGCAAATTTCCCAACGAACATTTATTTGTCAGACAATTCCCAGCCAGTTGTCTCCTCCATTTCAGTTCCTAATCTCCCTTTTTGGTAAGCAATATTTTCACTGTTTTCCCAGTTCCGTGACAAATTCTCCAAGACTAGTAGCCTCTGAGAAAAGTGGTCTTGAGTGGCATTAATATACTATGGAGAATTCACCACAAATACCTAGCTGTCCCTGTAGCTTCTCCCTGATTCCATATTCCTCTAAGCAAACATGCCCTCCCCATACCTCCTGATCTGTAGAGATCCTACCATATGATGCTGACTTTGGAGGCTTCTGCAGATAATTGAAGAGAACAAATCTTTGTAGCTTAGCATGAGCATGAGCAGCCACACTGAAAATCTGTAACCAAGTTACAGTGTCCTCACAGATGCTGCACTCTGTTATGTGTCACTCTTGGGGCACGGTTTTTCAAGTTGCAGTAAGCAGAGTCACTCTATAATTCTTTTCGAGTGAATGGGTAGAAAATTAGTCAGTCCTACTGATCACACAGTGGGAGTTATAGGAAAGTGTTTGGGACTGTTCAGCCCACTAGTGATGTTAGCCTGCATCCCTACTCAAGACTGCAGCCCAAGTAAAGATGTGAGCCAAGTAAAGTAAAACCCAAGTTGTGGCACATATTCTCAATTGTACCAGCTAGCTTGGGTTGAAAGCACTGTTAAACTCAGGTGGAGGGGTTTTTTTGTATGGATGAAGGAGCAGGAAGCACAGTGCCTGCATAACAGCCTGGATTCATTCTGCAGTGAAAATGTGTGAGAGGAAGGATGAAGAATGAGGAAGAATGGTGATTTGGCTCCATTCCCTTCCCTTTGCTTTTCGGGGTTTTCTGATGGAATTTCCGTTTCTCTCATTTCCTCAGTGCTGCACAGTAAAAGACTGACGGGGCCCTAATGACTACGTTCGCTTAAACTCTGGTACATTCTGTTAAAGCAAAAGGTCTTTGTAGCTGTGAAAAGTCTTATAATTAAAATAACTGCACTTTATATGTTTGTAACTCTTTTAGATATAATATGTTCTTTGATGATTTTTCCCCCCATTTGGCTTTAGGTAAGAGGGGTGGGTCACCTGTACCAATGCAACAGCACAATTTGTCTCTGACTTTGCAGACACTAGCTTGCAAAACTAGTGAAAAGAGCTTCTCCCATAACAAACCAGGGATGGTTTCAGCTCAGGGCAGCAGTGAACTGCTAGAGCTTCTTTTGCAAGGTACTCTCCTGCTGAACAAATGGGTAGAGGATAAAGGGGCACCCCGAAGCACTTTCAATCATTATTTTCATTGATTAGTTCTTGGTTAAATAATGGGAAATGTTCCTGTTCTACCTTAAATACAACTAATTGCTTTACATTTTACTCAGCCCCTTAGAAGATGCCAGTCTGCCCAGACATCACAACCTCTGTAAAAAACAGTAGGAAAAGGTGGTCTAAACAAACAAAATGTTGATCTGCCTTTTATTAATTTCATTTTTTATCTTCTTGTATGCAGACATTTGACAGCTGTGACATTCATGGGCAATGCATTTGAAAAAGAAGACATAAATATTCAGAGACATATTAGAATGCTGTTCAATGTAAGCACCTGTCTACTTAGTGTTGACAGAAAATCATTTACTTTGCTTTATGCATGTTCTCTCCAGAGACCACAAAGGTCCTATTTTATTTAAAGAGCTGGTCCCAACTTCAGTACTTGCTCTTGAAAATGCAATATATACAGTTAATTATATTTATTAAGGAAACATTTTTGGTTTATATTTTCAATAATACTTAACCAATTTTGTCAATCTTTCCTTCAGAATTTGCTTCCCAAAGGGGTAGGAAATATATGTCCTCATGATGCCTTTATTTATGACATCACAAAAGGGGACAGAGCACTCACACTATAATAAAGAATAAAAATATAAACTGTTGAAAAATATACATGGCTAGAGAGAGAGCAGTGCTGCACCCTTTCTGCTATTAGTCCATACTCACACAAATAATCCCACTGACATAAGGACTACTCACCTAAGCAAACGTAGAAGGATTGGGTATGTAATCCTAAATCATTAGCACTATAAGGAGCTGCTTGAAATTCACAATAACAGCAGCTGTTTTCTTAAACCAGTAGTTTTAAAAGTGAGCCAGTGACATAGCTATGCTTTAAATGTTTTAAAGTGGAAAACATCATGAAGAAATAGACTGCAACTTTTGCTTCTTTGTGGAAAGTTTGTTAGCTATAAGAGTGATCTAATGATCCGAATGGCCATAGGCAGTCTTTGTCCACAGCAAAATAATGGGCTTGGCAAACACACACTGAATTCAATGGCATGTGCTTCGCTAAAGAAAGATGATCATTTTGCAGTGTGGTTTTATTCACCATTCTCATTTATAACACAAGAACATCACAAGTGCAAGCAGAGTATGTACTACAACAACATGTAATTTTATATCATGCCTTTCTTTTCTTCATGATGAGCCCTTGTTTCCACTGGGTTAATATCTAATCCATAGTGAAACTCAAATCGCCAGATTCAAAGGTCAAAATTACAAATGTATCATATTTTCTAAAATACAATGAAATACAAGCTAAAGTGAACAAAGCCTAATTTTTGTCCAGGACATTTCACTGCATTTTATTTTACCTGACATGAGTATGTAATGATGTTAACTCAGTCCTGATGATGTAGTATGGATGAGTGGGGGAGGTTTGAAGAAATCAGAAATATCACCAGACAATCATTTTAGGCTGCAAACCCATACAACGCTGCCACCTATAGACCAAAAATTACAACATCAAGTATTTGTAGTCATACAGTACTACACTCTTAACAGTAAAATAGTGGAAGAGAAGCAGGAATGTATACAGAAATTCAGACAGTTGCAAACAGTTAATTCACCAGGTGAACTGATGGAGCAGCTACTTTAGTTTAGCTAGTTCAATGCTCTTATATAATTTAATTAGGATCATCACACAGCAACCCAACCTGTCTATAGAAATTATGAGCTGCAAGTCCAGGCCACATATGAATCCTTTTGCTCAATTAAAGCTAAGCAGTTTTTTTAATGGAAAGGGTTTTTTTTTCCCTTCTCTCTCTGCTTAGTATATAGAAGGAGCATTGGAGCATGATGTGCCTTTTTCACATTAGGATAATTATGTAAAGGCAGCAATATTCAAAATACTTACTGAAATCAAAAATTTATACTGTGATCTCAGGCATTTAAACCTGTCATTTTTAAAATACTTTCACAATTTTCTTATGCTAACAGGGAAACATTGGTGATTAGATCTAATGCCTTAGATATCTACATGACAGCTTCCTAATATTAGCATTTGCTACTCAAATTACTGTGTGTAGCCTAGAAATGATTTTTTTAAACATATTTGGAAATACCTGTCCCTATATATAACTGCAATTGGTCTTGGCATTACCGTCACGGTATATAAACATTGCTTTTTTACTGCTACTTCCAGCAGTAAGTATTGTTACTTCACAGTCTTACTGAGAGGTTAAATGACACAACTGGATAGAAGAAGCCATCCATGGGCTTGATATCTGACAACCTCCTCTCCCTCTTCCCCACCAAAAAACTGTGGAAAATCATGCCC
The DNA here is from genome assembly GCF_030867095.1 of Alligator mississippiensis. Classification (NCBI taxonomy): domain Eukaryota; kingdom Metazoa; phylum Chordata; order Crocodylia; family Alligatoridae; genus Alligator; species Alligator mississippiensis. The sequence goes on from NC_081825.1 coordinate 247,203,303, forward strand.
CCAGATACTTCATGTGGGCATGCAAAGTGGCAGTAGTCACAGGGCAGAAATTTTTTAAACTGCAGTGTGATTCGAAATGGCTAATTAGATTCATTTTTTCTCCTAAACCGCCCCCCAAACAGAAAGGATTGTAGCTTTGTAATGTTAAATGCTCACTAAGAGCTACATTCAGTAAAGGAATTACATACCTGCCAGGACTCAAGTGGAAGCAAAGCACCCAAGTTCAAAACTGAAAACTGCTATCCAAAAAATCCCTATTCAGTTTCTGCCTAACCTGAAACTCACAATGCACCCCAGTGCCTGATGTTAATATTCCTAAATTCTTAGTGATACACCTTTGCTCCAGGCCAAAACTGTGTGGCAGCTTCTTTTTCTTTATGTCTGTGGGTCCTACCTCAAGGTGAGGTCAGACACACTCTCTACTTGTTGTGATCAACTTCATCTCAGGGGTGGGCAAAATACAGCCTGTGGGCCATATTCAGCGTGCTAGTTGATCCTATCTAGCCTGCTGGTTGTGACCAAGAACCTGAGGAGGAAGGGCTACACCCCGCACTGTTTTTCTCTGTTGCACATGGAGTGAAGGCAGGCTGTACAGTGCACAGACTCCACCGCCCCCTCCCTGGCTTCCTGTTGGCTCTATAGCTGAGCAGTCTTGGAACTGCGGCTGCCAGCAGCTGGGCCCGCAGAGAAAAGGGCACGATGCAGTGCACTGGGTTGCCATCCCACTCGCCAACTTTGATGAGCCAATGCAACCGCAGTGCTGCTAGGAGGTGATCTGTGCTGGCTGTGGGGGGAATTGGCCCAGGGCAACCACCCCCAACTTTCCTGGTATAGTGCAGCAGTTCATTGCAGCGGGCAGGCAGGCAGGACAACTGCTTAGCACGCTACATCGTGCCCCGCCCCAACAGCCCCAGCTGCTGGCAGCTGTGATGCCAGGACTGTGTAATGCCAACCGGAAGTTGGGCAGGGGGCAGGGTGGATGAGTGGAGGCCAAAGGAGTTTGAACACTGCGTGGCCCGACACAGCCCAGTCCCAACAGAGCGGAGCAGTGCAGGACACAGCCCTCCCTCCTCAGGTTCCTAACAGTGGCCAGCACACCAGGTGGCATCAATTGTTTCCCCCCCCACCAGCCCTCAAGATCTCACCAAAGCTCCTTAAGTGGCCCTCCAGGCCAATTAATTGCTCACCCTTTCTCTCAGGCTTAGTCATCTTCTCAATGCACTGCTTCATGGTGTCATTTTACAGACCCATTGTACAGTGTTCCTCATTATATAGCCAAACCTTATCATATGGCCAAACATTATATGGCCTCGGTCCCACCTCATTATATGGCCAAACAATCTCAGTTTAGCTTCTCTGACCTTTTCTCATGCACAAGAATATCTTTACATCATCATTTATCAACTTATCCTTTGGGCTGACTCTTAGGATCCAGCTTAATTTACTCATCTCAGCTCTTTCTAGTATCTTCTCTTCCTGCCTTCTCACGGTCCAGAATTTTGCCTTATATATTATCCTTGGTCTTATCTTGTCTTGTAAAAGTCAACCTGTAGTCTTATTGACACCTTTTAATCATAGGTTGGCCAAAATATTTCTATATTTTCCATACCACAGTTACTTTTGCACATTGGCAATTTATTCCCTATTAAGTCCTTTGGGAATCTAGGAATTAGGTCCTAACTCTGTCTAAATCATCTTAGGGGCCTGTTGTAGTAGGTGTAATAAAAACACAGGCTCCAGGTCCTTCTAAGATGCAGTTGTGGCCACTATCTTTTCAAATACAGCTGTAGGAGGAAGTGGGAATGGTGCCACCCACCTTTTATGTAATATCTTTGAGGGAACAGGTCCTACCCAAAATGTGGAAGGCATAGTTTCAAAGCCCTCCTTAGCTTATGAGGATCAAACCCACATATCTAAAAAAGGTGCCCTAAACATATACTTATCTGGGTGTGGCAAAGGACATTCTCATCTGCCCTGTTGAAGTTATGCCACGCTGCAGCAAAAAATGCAAGACTCATTAGGCCAGACAGAAAATGACTGAGGAGCCCAACTCTGTCTATAGGCAGTGCCCTAGACAGCTTGTAGATTTCTAGATTCACGTGCTGAAGCAAAGCTCTTTTTATGCCCTATATAAGGGATTTCTAAGACAAGGCTCTATATTTCAATCCAGGTACCCAATGTCTACATGTTATACCTACTATTGTTATTACACCTTATACCTTTGGCTGATGGCAATAGCCCATCTGAACAATAGAGAATCCTCAGAAGAAAAAGGAGTGACCAGAAGCAGCAGCATGGATCAAAATTTTCTTGGCTACAGTATATGACAGGGCTATGGAGACAAAGACCTCTTTTACCATGTTCAGTCTCACTCATTTGTTCCTCTTATATGTTGCTGGTACACACACTGCCAAATTGGGCTTACCTACAGCCACATGTTTATTAAGCCTTTGTGAAGCAGCTAGTATTCGCTTCTGATTCAGCTGATTCGGGGGACAGTGATTTGATTCGGTGATTCGAATAACTGTCCGGAATCAATTCGGCTGAATCTGATTTCAAGATTCGGCCGCCTCTGAATCAGCCAAATCTCGAAATCAAACAGGCCCCATCCCCCACCTGCTCTCCCAGCCACATCAATGGCTGCCCCACCCAGCCCCAGCCTTCCAGCTCTTTAAAAAAAAGCCCGGCACTCATCAGCTGCTGACAGGCAGGGAGGAGGTGATCCTCACTGCCTCCCACTGCCCTGCACTGCATGGCAGCTCTGTCATGAGCCTCCATCCCCCACTCACTCTCCCAGCTCCAGTATCCTGGCTCTTTTAAAAAAAAAGGGGGGCTTGTGGCAGAGCACCCTACACAATGTGGGGCAGTGGGAAGCAGCAGGGATCCCATCTCCCACACCTGTCAGAAGCCAGTGAGTGCAGGACTTTTTTTTTTTGTGTGCTTTTTTTAAAGAGCTGGGATGCTGGGGCCAGGTGGGGCAGCCATGGGGGGGGGGGCTGGGAGAGCAGGCAGGGGTCAGGGGGAACTCAGGGGGGCTGAGGGAGCAGGCAGGGGATAGGGCCTGGTGGGGGTCCTGCCATGGTCCTTCCCACCCTCTACTTACTGGCACGGAGTCCAGGTCCAGCTCCAGCTCCCTGCAGTGGCGAGTGGGGACTGCTCAAATGTCTGAAGCTCTCCAAATCTTTTCAGAATGAAATTGATTTGGACCTTTTTATTGGTCTCCTGATTTGATTCAGATTCTGAGATTCGGCCACCGAATCGGGCCGAGTCTCCTCTGAATGGAATCAGCAGCCAAAGCTTCTCGCAGCCCTAATGTTTATGCAACTTTGAGAACTTGAAATCCCACAACTACTCAAGGATAAGAGTGGACCCAATGAGATATATGGTATCATGTGATACTTTGTGTCTGTCAGGATTTAGAACTCATTTGGGAGCCTCACTATGCTACTCATGGCTGATATTGCTTCCAGAGATAACTATTGCAGTGCATCTACTATTGGAGAACTCTGAGCTTCATTTTATGCTGACTTTGTCCATGTTGCTTGAGGATAATTTTGTGTGTCCTTTTACACACAGTAGAAATGATATTACCATATTCTACTTTCTCCCCCTTTCCTTTAGATCCCTTTTCCTCTAAACTGAGCTCTTGAATGTTGCTTTCATTCACTGAGTAGCTTCCGCTCAATTTCTTGTACATCTCCTGAAATATCCTGTCCTACATTATCACAGCTTTTCCAGCTTAACTTGCTTCACCTCCCAATACTGATTAAATAAACTTATTATGGCATGATTCAGGCTCCAGTGATTCAGACAAAATCCTAATTGAGCCAAGTTCTGCTCTTTCTTACACTCCTGTGCTGTCAGTGGGATAGCTTGGATGTAGCTGTCAAGAGAAAATTGCATATTGACGTCAATAAAAATTTTGCCAATGTGAGGACAACAGGATCTCTCTGACAGTTTGAAACTGGTGATGTAACATTCAACATAATAATTTATTATTACAGAAAAGCTGTAAGATTTTCCTACTTGTTTTAAAGCCAGTTCTATTGAGCCAGTAATCAGCAAGAAACTATAACTACCTGTTATCATTATTATACAAATGCATACACTTAAGTCTATAAGCTGGGTCACTGAAGTGAATAAAGGCTGTGCTTGAAGTCACACATGTGCTAAATATCTTGCTTAGTTATGGCCTGGGTTTCCATACAAATTATTCAACTCTATGCATACTGTTAATATTAAATAATATTATATTATTCCCATTTTTTGAGATAAAATATATACAGTGTAGAATTAGACTTAGCATGTCTTTGTTCAGTTGCTGAACAATAGAGAGTTAACATAAAGCTTCCTAACATTTAGTAATTTTCTCCTTTTGTGATACTCTTGAATTTTGTATTTTCACATATTATAAGAAGGCAAGCTCATCCTGGTTTTTTTTCAAAATGCTTTGCCATTTTTCCTTTAACTTTAGATGTTTGAACTCAAATGCTACTTTCCCTTATAACTACTGCATACTCTCTGCTTCTTCAAGTCCATGATAGCCTCTCCAGAGGTTTGCTGTGAAGATGGAGTCTATGGAGTTAGAAGAATCGTCAGCGTACAAATTAGTGGAACTGGGACTTTTTAAATGAAAAATATGCTCCAAATATTGTTAAATGTCCCATCATGACTTAGGCAAGAAAATAAGTCAATTGCAGACACAGTATTTTCAGGAATTGTGCTGCTGAACTCAGGCAGTGGGCCTAAAGATCATTAGACAATCTTAGGTCCATGTTCCTAATTTGGCAGTATCTGTGGGGCTGGAACTTAATTTTCCCTCAGAATTCTCTGGGGTTTCCACATACAATTTAAAATCTTTTGCTCCAGCGTGAAGTTAGAAACTTTTTCCCCTTGAAGCAGAGAGTACAAAAATGAATTATTATCCTCATGTCATTTAAGAGTTAGTACTGTGCTTCTCTGATTTAAAAATAAATCTTATCTGTAAACAATCTGACTTTGGAAAGCAAAATATGTTACAAAGAAACAAAGATCCGGCATATCATTCGTGATTCTATTAGTTACGATTTTATCTGGGTACTCACAGGGATGTCAAAATAAATCAACAATCCAAGGAAAATCATAGATTCATAAATATTAAAGATGGAAAGAACCATTAGGTAATGACCATTTCCCTGACAGTACAGGATTGTGGTCTGTATGTACTGAATAGGATAGTAATCTGCCTGATCTTGTTTTAAAGGGCTCTGCGAAAGGTCTTCCTTCAGATATTTTGGATTCTAGTCTAATAAATCTAAAGTAATTCAACCTACATTATAATGTTATGTTAACCAGAGGAGGTAGCTTTTCTAGATTCCAAAATATTTCTAGCCCCTTCTGGGTGCTAAAGTAGGCTAGAGATTCAGATTTGCTAAATGAGACACTCCAGTTCCAAAATCCTGAAAAGGTTAATTTTTTTGCATTCATGACTGGATGTTTGTAGGATTAGCAACTTTAAATGCTGGTTAGATTTAGCTGTAATAAGTGTATTGAGGTAAATACAATAGGACATTCCTAAGGGGAATGAAACTTTTTTAAAGATTTCCATATTTACTACAATAAATGTTATGCCAAGAAATTTTATAGCTAACAGAAACATAGCAAATACTATACCCAAAGCTAGAAAACTGTTCCAGTACAAAGCATGTCTAATATATAGCCTCCCAAATACACAGTATATCCCTAGTAAAGTTGTAAATTATGGTTGCAAATGAGGCCACAAACAAAATTTTGCTCAAGGCATGAATCATAAATTCAAACAATAATCATCTCCTGCATGAGGCACAACCACTTTGTTTACTTCTTATACCCTGTTTCCTAAACATGAAGATGAAAGTAGGTCAAGTAAATTTAGCATCTTTTCGCATGAAGTATGTTATGATATCGGGTGGCACAGCCTAATTTACAATTACGTGAGTCCTTTGAATATTAAAATATGTGTTTTCGCTGTGCTGTGTCATTACACATATTGACATTTTACCTCATGATGACACAGAATCATAGAAAAGACAACATTTGTGGGGGAAAAAACTCATTAATCACAATAGCAGCCTGCAGCATGAAATTTGGACACATTTTTCATACCAGAAAAAAAATAGTTTCAAATGACATTGAATGATGTGTTTTAAATGGTTTTTATTTTATTTATTTTTGTTTGTTTTATTTTTGTCTCATTTTACTTTTTGTAGGTGTGTTTGTGCAGAGAATTGTGGGGGGACAACAGGAAAAAGGGTTGGTTTCTTTTATTCCAACATTTGTGAAAGCTATTATAACAGTTTATTGGCACAACAGCTTTCTTGAGAAGTGTGTAGAATAAAACAGCCGTAGGCTTTCCCATTTTCAGGTTCAAGCATGCAACAGTTTACAAAGCAAGCTCAAATCAGAAACTGAGAACAGGGATTTCATCCTCCAATATATTGACCTGAATAATCAAGATTTGAAAATCCGGCCATCAAGGAAATATATGAATGGGCAAATTTGGTTTTAGTGATTTAGTGTGGTAAGTAGAAGGGCTTTAATATTCAGCACTAGCTCTTTATACCAGGTAGACTACAATGTAAAAGATGCCACATTAAATTATTTCCTATACTATGCATGTAGAAATTAGTGGGATACACACAGTATCTACTGTTTTCAAATTATTATTTCTGGAGCAAAATGAATCAAGCAATATGTACTCAATTGTGACTGAACACATGACTGAGGGTACCCATACACAAGGGCCTGCTCCGATGCGCTGTAATTACAGCACGTCAGAGCAGACTCAATTAACTGAGTAATTACCTCACTTCAGCAACCTCCAGTGTCTCATATTTCAGCGCCCCCTCACTTCAAAATGGCGGTAGGGGTGCTTTGTCTAAAGCTGCTGCTCACTGAATGTTGAATGAGCTTTAGATAAAGCACCTCTGCTGCCATTTTGAAGCACAGGGATGCTGATACAGGAGACTCTCTGGGCACTTTAATTAGAGCGGCGCACAGAGCCACTCCAATTAAAGTGCCTCCCCTCAAACCCCACTTCCGGAGCACGTATGAATGCCCTGAGTGACTATTACCCTGATATCAGAATATGGCATATTTTACTAAATTTTGTCAATCTGATTATATAGTGACATCATATAGTGACTTTACAAAAAGCTCCCTTCTTTGTCTCCTAAAGACCTACAGTGTTGCAACCATGCCTAATAAAATAAAACATGAGGGATGAAAACCAGGTAATTTTAGAAGGAGTTTTTAGAAAATATTATTTTGAAGATTAATTTTGGACAGGAGATTATTTTGAACTAACATAATTGGTAAGAGATGTTTTAGATTTTTGAGGAGACAGACCTGCTTTCCTAATAAAACACACATGTATGCACTGTAGACAAGGGAAATTAGTGAGTGCTATATCATTTTATTTTTAAAAGTCTTTTGATTAGATATTATTATCAATGATGTAAATGAAGTATGTTAGAGGGGCAAAAATCCCTATCGGTTGGTTAAAAAGTGAATGAAATTTTTCCTTTGCAACACAGCTAACTTGGTACAAATAGATATTGTTTTCTTGGAATTACAGTGTTTTAAGTCTCTAATTCAAAAAGCTACTGGGTGCATCTACACACTTTACTGCACATTAGACTAATCTGACATGCAGTAAAGCATCACTGTCTACTAGGCCTGTGCCAGTTGGCAGCGATCTGATCCAGCTTTGGAGCCATCTGCTTTGGTTGGCCGCAGTCCGATCTGGAGCTCTGGACCGGGTTTCCGCCTCGATCCGACCAAAGCGGCTCTGAAGCTTCGGAGCCACCTTGGAGATCTGGCCATAGGGTATAATGGGGAATCAATGAAATATGTATAACTTTGTTGTTTTTTGTCTGATTTGGATGAAACTTGCAGGGATGGTAGCCTCTGCTGAGAGCATGAAATATGCCAAGTGTCAAGAAGATTAGTGCAGGGGTTTGGGAGGAACTGTACCCCAAATTCTTGAATGCCAAACTCATGTCACAGCTGTGTGTTACACCACAGGAGGGTCAAAACTGCAGGACCAGTAGCTCTTACTGAGGCCACAAAGCCTGCCAGGTTTCAAGGAGATCGGTGCAGGGGTTTGGGGGGAACTTCACCTCAAGCTGCGGACAAGCAAAACTCGTGCCATGGGTGGCACTGCGTGTGCTAAGGCACAGCAGGGTGACAGCTGCAGGGATGGTGGCCCCTGCTGAGGCCACGCGACTCCTGCCAGCTGCTGAGGAGATTGGTGCAGGGGGGTTCTGGGGCCCTGCACCCCTAGCTGCTGACAGGCAAAACTCGTCCCAAAACTGTCTCTGTCTTGGGGCAGTTGATTGTCTGTATTGATTCTTTCTTTCCTCTCCTTAGCTTGGTTTTGTAGGTGCTAATTGATGCTCGTTAAGTCGTTATGTAGTAGCTAGGTCCTGTGTATTGAGCCGGTCCCTGGGTCCCTGGTCCCTGAGTGAATCATGATTGATTGATTGGTAACTGGGAACACAACAGCTTAGCAGCCAGGCCTGCAGCAGTGTCTCCCCTCCCACCCCAAGACAGAGACAATCAGTCCCACAAGCACCCAAGGCACCAGTTTTGCTTGTCCGCAGCTTGAGGGGCAGTTCCCCTCAAACCACTGTTCCGATCTTCTTGAAACTTGGCAGGCTTTGTGGCTTCAAAAAGAGCGACCAGCCCTGCAGTTTTGACCCTCCTGTGTTGTAACACATAGAGGTGACAGGAGTTTTGCTTTCACGAATTTGGGGTACAGTTGCCCCAAAACCCCTGCACCAATCTTCTTGAAACTTGGTAGGCTTTGTGTTCTCAGTACAAGCTACCATCCCTGCAGTTTTCACCCCATTACATTGTAATGCCTAGATGTGACATGAGTTTTGCTTTCAAGAATTTGGGGTGCTGTTCCCCCCAAACCCCTGCACCAATCTTCTAGAACATTGGCAGGCTTCATCCTCTCTGTAGAGTCTACCACCTTTGAAAATTTCATCTAAATCAGACAAAAAACAACGAAGTTATAGATATTTTATTGTTTCCCCATGATACCCTATGGCTGGACCTCCGAGACAGTGCCAAGGCGGCTCCGAACCACTTCGGGAAGCCGAACGAGGCCAGCGCTTCGACCTGGATGTGCTGCTTCAACCCCGAAGTGTCCAAAGCTTCTCTGGATCTGAAGCTATTTCCGAAGCCTTGCACAGCCCTACTGTCTACATGTGCACAGCAATTACTGCACAGTATGTTAGTCAAATGCTCTGTTTTCTAGTACCTGTAGGTACAGGTGCTAGAAAAATGGCACCTTAACTGTGCTGTATCTCATGTGTAGATGCTGACTGCAAAATTCTCCTGGTCAGCTCAGACAGCAAGGGGCTGCACTGCTGCCTGGCTAAGCCCAGTTCTCTGTGGGGTGGGAGACAGCTGTCTCAACTGTGCAGCAGCTCCCTCCCAAATGGGAGGGAGATAGGGCTGGCCCCAAGCCCTGGCTGGGAAGGGAAGCTGTCCCTCCTAGCTGGGACAGAGCTGCCAGCTCAGCCAAGACAACTGCCCCTCTCCGGGGCCCAGGATCAGCCCAATCCCCCATGGCTGGAAAGGAGCTTCCCACCCAGCTGGAACAGGCCCCCCCACGAGGCTCAGGGCCAGCCCAATCTCCCCCACAACAAGGCAGGAGCTGCCCACTCAGCCAGAACAGCTCCCTCCCTGCCCCCACCCCAGGATTCAGGAGCAGCCTGATCTCCCTACCCCTGGCTGATATGGAACTGCCCACTCAGGTGGGACATCTCCCCTCGCTTACCAGAGCTTAGAGCTAATCCCCCATCTATGCTTCAAGACAAGGTGCCCCAATGGGAGTAACAAGCAAAGGCAAAAAAGGGAAAAACAGAGCACTTACAATAAAAATAATACTAAGAATGTCATACAGTTATGTAATTTAACTTCATATTGACCTTGTTGTTGTACTAGAATTCATTCTTTTGTTGGCCGGTTAACAATAAACAATGGGGAGCTGAACACTGACAAGAGGTGATTTCCACATTTATAACTATGTGGAAGTGATCTATGTTCATTAATAATTGGTAATGGAAATACTACTGTGGACACAATTCAGCCTCTTGACACTTGACAAGACTGAAATGGTCCTTTAGGCCTGCAAGACCTAGAGCAGCCTTGACATAAGTAAGATAAGAGTGCATTCATGGAGTTATGTGATTGTATGACCTGCTCTCTACAGAGTAAAGGGTCTGATGCAGCTTGATTTTCTGCAAAAGTCTGATGATAAAAATGCTTGTTATGGATTAAAGGGTTTGTTATGGCGCATTCCACCCATATCTGAAGCAAATGGCTCCTGGTACCAAGAAGAGGAGAAAAACAATGATAAAGTGAACACAACTCCCAAGTTGTTGATGAAAAACAGAAAATTGGCCTAATTGGTAGCTTCATTGCTAAAGGACTATGTATATTAGCCCCCTTTTCCCTTCCTCTCTCTCCTTCTCCTCCCCTCTTCCTTCCCATCCTTCCTCTTCCTCCCTTCCCCTCACCCTAACGATGCCTGAGAACTGAAGATATCTGATCTCTCTTCGAGGAACCTTGCCCGCTCTGGAAGCCTCGTCATGGCCAGCTCCTGAGTCATGTATTATTAGGGCTGGTAACGTAAAATTACTTGCTTGCTAGGATTGTATCTTGCTAAGATTACTGAAACTGCTAAGATCATATCTATCTGCATGTTTCGAGTTAATACTTATAATGCTCAATAAAACTGATTTATTAAAGAGTTAACTGGGTCCTTGGTTGGAGGAAATAAATAAGTTCTCCTTTGGAAAAAAAAACAAAGCATACTTTAAGGCAATATCGATCCTGCCGTTTGCTCTCTGTCCATTTGGAAGGAGAACCAGATATCCCATGGTTCTTAGGGCAACACTACATTTAATGAAGAGCTATCAACACAAGCTGAAAAAGATTTTAATTTTTCACAGAACTGATATGATAGTCTACAGTGACCTTAAGTATAAGAAGATATAAAATAATGAGAATACAGACAAAACAAACCACAATAAACATTAAACATAAAAGAAATTGCCTTGAAGGATATTGACCAGGAAAAGTATTTTGGGTTAAAAAAAAAAAAATTGTAGTCATCTGGCTGATGGAAAGTTTCAGGAAAAAGGTAAACAGGATATTAGTATGAGTTGTTACTATCCAGTGCTACAGAAGCGATATGTTGTCCAAGGTACCAAGACTTAGATTTGTCAACAAGCAAAGTGACCCCACCAGATTATTGCACCAAAGTATTAAGTGATGCAACCATTTGTAAATAGTGATGCGGTGGCGGAGTGTATCAGCAATTTGACCCAACATGCGAGCGATGCGTGATCAGAGCGTGATCACCTGTGGTCTAGCCAATCAAAGACCACCTAATGGGCATGGCTGGCTGGCCAGCATGTCCAAGAGTTCCAGAATGTACCAGCAGGGGAGCTCCCTGATTGGCCAAAAAAGTTATATAAGGGACCGCACATCTTGGCGCGTGGTCCCCAGGCTCTGACTCTCAGGACAGATTGATCACCTGTCTTGGGGCCTGGTCAGACCCCTAGGTCTTTAGCAGAAGCTGCTCCGGTCGCTCCAAGCATCATAAGCTTACTGCCTCACATAGTACCTTGTCCTAACCAGACACTGTACTTGTATACTGCAGTCTCCACCCGTCAACCATCGCTACCCATCGCTTGTGTATATGTTCCCTCGTTGCTGTATATAGTTCGTCATCACCAAGTTGTTTCAACCTACTATTCGTCAGTCTTGTAAGTAAATATCAAACTTTATTTCACACTTCATTGTCTGTGGTGTTTCTCCTCCTCGCACTTGGCATCCCCGAGCGTGTCTGGGTTGGTGTCACCACCCGGTGCCCCACTCGACACGCAACTGCGGCCATTTCCCAAGGACCATCCGGGAATTGTGGCCCACAAGATCCTTACTGGATCACCCAAGCAAACTCTTTAAACTGACCAACATTCATCTAGGTCATTGCCCAGTTGCCACCTAACTTTGTAAGGGCCTAAGATTCTACCAGATGCCATGTGCAAAGCTGTTGGAGTGTTAATACTGCCTCTTACCTAAGAAGCTACTCAAAACCCAAAGTCAAGCCAAAGTTCGAGTGAGAGTATTTAGATTTAACAGGTAAATCTAATAGGTGAGATGTTTTAGGGATGGACACAGATAAAATCTGGGGTTTTTTCATTACACAGACAAGTTTGAAATGTATTCTTCTTTGGAAAAGTGGTGCTTTTTGCATCAGAGATATATATGAGGAATGGCCAAGAACCATGGTAATTGTGTAATAGCTCAAGGCTGTCCAACTGACAGCCTATGTGTGAGGGGTCAGGTTATAGCCACTGTGCTCCTCCCCAGGCTCCTTCCCTGTTTCCAGTCCCCTCCATTGTCCCAGATGCGCTGGGGGTGGGGGATTGTGTCTACATGGTGCAGTGGTAAATGTGGGGGACGGGGACTGGGTCAAAGAGCTGAAGTCATATACCAAAACCAGAAGCAGAGTCCACAACATAACCCAATGTCAGAATCTGGGGGTTGGATGGTGACTACCAATCTGAGGGGCAATCCACAAGGCAAAATCTGAAAACAGAGCCAAACTGGGATCAGGAGCCAAAAAACAGAACCTCAGGGAAATCCAAAGTCAAAGTCCAGAAATAAGAGGAAAACTAGGGTCAGGAATCAGGAGAACCAGAGTACAGGAACCAAAAGTGCTTGCCACAGCTGAACTGTTGCCTGTCCTGCAAACCCATGGTCCCAGCTGATGCTTAATGGATAGGTAGGGCTCCCAGCAGCCAAGAAGGATGCTTGCTGCTCCTAAACTCAGGCAGAGTTCATTAGCTCTTAGGCTTATTGCAGGTGTGGCCACTGAGGTACCTGACTCAGACTGGTTTGTCTGCTCAGAGTCCCTGACTACTTGGCCCAGGCGGGCCTGCCTGATCTGCATCCCTGACATAGGGTGGGGTTGCCTGGTGCAGCAGCATGTAGAGATGCCTGCACGGGCATATGGTTCAGTAGGGAGTGAAGGAAGCATCTGCATGATGCGTAACCCAGTAACCCATGCCTTGCTTTGTGTGATCCATGTGTGAGGCCCTTGGAGTGTGTGGCCCCTGGCAGCTTAGAAGTTGGACAGCCCTATATTAGCTCATGCATAAGATGTAGTGAAAACATGTTCTTTGATTTTTTTTCATGGGGAAACTTTACTTTATTCTCAAAAAAGAAATCTTTCTAATAGTTCTTTTAATAGTAGTTCCAATAATTATTTCCCAAATGATGCTTTTATTATCTTAAAGTAAAACTGGTTAGAGAAATTCTATAGTAAAATAAAAATAGGACTGTTTATGACCCTTTTTCTATAATGAATGAAATTCATGAGATTTTTTTTGTATTGTTGTTAATGGAAATATGACTGGGTTTTAAATGATGAAAGCCATGTTCTTTAGCCAGACGGAGCCAGCTCCCTGATTTGATGCAATTTCCCCATTAGAGTTAAACTGTGCTAAATTTTTGTTATAACATTTCAGTATGAAAAGGAGTTTCACTCTAACTAGGTTTTATTATGATTTATGACACTATTCGAACATGACACTACGATCTATGTGTTTGAAAATTTGGTACAAAATATTTGCTCCCAGGCTGGGACCTTGTCTACAATTTCAGCCTGAAGCAATTTTTTTTTTAACAGGCAAGTTATAAACCCCTGAAAACAGGCAGTTATAATAGAAAATACAAGTTAAAAAAAAGGCAACGATTCTTTCATTGCAGTTTGAGCAGAGGAGCCACAAACCACATGTGAGAAACCTAACCATATGTTTATTGTGTTTGCAACTACAGACATGCTAAGGAAATTAGGAGTGGACAGTTTATTTTGATGAATTTAGAACCCACTCTTAGATTGTGGGTCCAGAATTTAGAACCGGACCCAGCATATACATAATATTAAATAAAGATATTTACTTTGTATTTATCAATACAAACAGGTATTGATACTGTTTATACAGTTGACTGGTTTCATTTTTCTGGTGTTAAAACAAAGTTACTGTGATCAAAAATAAATTACTTAAATAATTAAACATTTGGAACTTTTCACAGCATGCATCTTAACTGAGATCACCTCCTTTCCTACTTGCAATTACCTTATACACCTGTGACAATTATAGTAATTACTTGCATAATAGCATGATAATAAGTATCTGATAGATTGTTAGCTTTTATTTCCATTTGGCTGGTGGGAAACAGGGAGGAGTACTAACACCATTTGACCAACCATCTCTTTATCAGTCAGCAAGCTCTCCGCAGACCACAGTTTGGAACTTGCTTATTTTAATGATTTAAAAAAATCATTAGAGAATATATATAATACAGATTTCATATAAAGAACCTTAAATATCAAACTTTGAGAAATATTGCATTACCAGAATTAACTGAGAGGTTCAGTCAGTCAAGGAGGTTACCTCCTAGTGAATAAAAGGACCCTTTAGAAACTCTACAAAGATTGCAAAGCTCTGTATGGAAAACAGGAGATCCTAGAAGCAGGTGTCTGGCTGGTTCCAAATATAAAATAGCAAAAGAGATTCTGGTTTCTCATGGACCATGAAAAAGACACATGAGAAAATTGTTTTCCAATTGGATTGCCTTTGCTCTTCTTGCAAAGCGATAATTATATGCTAACAGGTCTACATCAACCTTCTAAAAGAGAACCAATGAATGGTTCATCCACCAAGGCTGAGCAATAGAAACACTACTAGCAATAGAAACATTTCCTAGAAGCCAAAACAGCTGGAGGAGAGGTCAAAAACTGAAGCCTTTAGACAGTCACAGAACACTCATCTTCTTGGTAAAAGCAAAGACCACAGATATACATCCTGCTAACTCTCTTTATTTTAAATTCCCCAAGGGAGACCACATCAATACCAGTAAAAGACAATAGCTATAATATTACTATGAACTAAACTATCTTGAACTGAACAGAAATCTCTACCGATCTCAAGGGACCAGCCATTGTCAGTTTTCAAACTGAACTGTAGAATTTATCTGTTCATTGTTTTCACTTGATAGGTAACAAACACTTGTATATATCTATATTTCTCTATACCTAAATGATGGCTTAGTTATTTTAATGTTTATATATGAGGCTTGGCACATGATGAACTATAAAAGCCTGTATATGATTTAAATCTATATATCACAAAGCTGTCATTATACCACTTCATCCATCCAGTGGAGGATTGCCCCATGCACAGAGGGATTGTCTGGCAGTGTGCAGCTTAGAGACATGGCCAGTTTGTCATCAGCATTTACAGTCACATTCCAAAGTACATTCAGTCCTTTCAGGGCTCAAAAAAGTTCCCCAGTGTCACAAGGCTCCCTAAAATATATAATAAGTCCATTAACATGCCAAACATAGGGACCATGCTGCAAAAGCAATCACAGGAAATGCTAATCACAGGGTGTAAAATCCTTGGCTGAACTAATTGGTTTGGGGCAGCAGCAAACTAGGAAGGGTTCCTCTCTGGACTCTCGCCATGGATCCTTGGTCCTTTCAATATAATGCAGAGAGACGAGATTCAATTTCATTTACCCTGGCCTAAGCACTGCACAATAAGGAATTCATAGGCATTGGGTTAATTAAATAAAAATAGCAGCACTTACTCATATTGGGAATTCCCTCACCACATGAGGATGGTATGGGACAGCCATTAGTCTTATGCTTGCTCCACAAACAGAAATGCAGTTTAAAATAGCTGATAGGAATATAAGGACTTATTGCATAAAAATGAGTCTTCTGAGAGATGACATTTTACAGAGCTACTTTGGCAGCAGCAGCCTGAAAAGATGGAGAAACATAGCTGCTCCCTGCCATAAACAAGAGGTTTATGCAGTTCTGCTGGCACAGTTTGAATGAAGAGTTCATATGAAGCACAACTAATATCTTTAAAGGAATCATTTTCTGATCATCTAAGAAAAATGGCATAGTAGCTCTACTGAATAAAACAAGGAACCAGACTAGTCAGTAAGTGAGAGTGGGATTCCTACTCCAGAAGAAACAATCTAGGGGCAAACTTGAGAGTTTAAAATGGAAATCCGGTAATTCCTCTATCAACATAACGAATTCCACATGTGTTGCAACAATGTAGAGCTGTCCAAAATCCAGACCCAACACGAATGTAAGAAAAAGCAATAGTTCAGTCTTAATATAATCCCAACACACGTCTCTGTTAAACCTGAAGATTGGTGATGAATGTACTAGCAAGCTTTATCCTGAAAGTGCATCTCCACTGTGAGAAACCCTAACTTATTTCATATTGGCTACTAAGAGCTTTGAGATGGGAATGACATTCAGATGTCACACAGATACAAATGGCTCTGTACCCCATCCACTGTGGAGAGTGTGGTTGTACATATATTCACTCTTGACACAGTTTGTAATTTTTACTTTAATTCTGGGACTTTTTTGGCTACACAGATGTCTGGATAGAGAAGCCTTTTCCAGAGACTGAAGCTAGAATATAAAAAGATCATACTTCCTTTTGTGGGAATGTTCTAACAGGGTGTTTCATTTTTTTAACCTTCTATATTTGTCCTCCACATTTTTTTTCTAGTCATAAAGTGAGTAAGTCCCAGATTTCCTGGAAGTATGTCAGTTATTTCTTGAAATGTATATCTGCTCTTCCAAGTGGTCCCAAAAGGGATGGATTAATATGAAGTACATTGTCAGCAAAATTCCTTTTGAGCTTTTAAATGCCGTGAAACACTAAAGTCTTAGACCACATCCTGCCCTTAGCCAGCAGTGCAGGAAAATGTATCCTTTGAGTCTGCTAGAAAGTCCAGAAAGTCTGCTACCTAAGACATGATCTTATGGGATAAACCTAGGGAAACTGCTGTCACCAGTATTTTAATGATGCTCTAGAAATGTACAACTTATTTCCTCAGCTAAATATTGCATGCACCCTAGACACCTAGGCACACCCATACATGGCATACTGTGCTTATTGTAGAACTGGTTTTCCTTAAGGATTTCTTGAAAAATCTTGCCATGCTTCTTGCACAATGATTGAAGGTGTAAAATGTTCTGTATGTACTTGGCTTCTTTTTTCATCAGTTCAGCAGCAAGTCAGATTTTACCCTAGATCCGGCCTGATGTGGCACCATGCTGAGAACTTCATGCAACAAATTTTCTTAATAAGTGGCATCTATAGAAGACTAATCAGCAACCCTAAATTATAATATCTGCTGGAGAGTATATACTATTTCATGTGTATGAAATATAGCTGACAAATTCCATAAGGCTTTCTCCAAACCTTCCTACAGGATGAGAAATGTAAAAGATGTCACATTGTGCTTTCATAATGCTTTCCAACTGAGGATATCAAAGCACTTTGAAAAACGATGCCCTTTGAAATATTTACTTCTTGATAAATGTAATAGCATCATTAGAATATGCTGATGTCATCCTAGTGGGCATTTCCAGGAAGCTCTGATTGGCCAGGAAATTGTGAATGCTTGGAATTAAAACATTCCATCAAAGGCAGCTTCCTGACATCTTCTTTCCTTACAATCCACATTTTTGGTGACGCCTTGTGCCTAAGACATCCACTGAACTACAGCCAGACAATTTTCCAGCTAAACAGATATAGCACATAAAGCAAATGGAACCTTACCTTTATTACTTTAAAGAAGCTGGTCATGGATTTCAGACTGGAACAAATACTTTAAAGGTGTTTCTTCTTGAATTCACTCAAACTCATTGAAATCTCTGTATCTCAGAGAGCAGCCACAAAACTAAGGTTTCTCTGTTTTAACCAATCAGGCTTTCTTGTCAAATGGGAACAGTTGTATAAGTAGAGTGGGTGAGTGGGACACCTGCCTTGGACACCTACTTTGAGGAGGTACCAGAATTGCCCTCTACCTCAGGAGCCTTTCCTATAGCAAGTGCAGCCCCATGCCACCCAGCCATAGAAACTGGGGCAGCTCATGCTCTATAGTGTATGGGGCTGTACCAGAGCTGCAGGAGCTGAGAGGTGGGCTCGCCACATATTAGCTATGCCAGCCCCATGGCATGGACTCCCCAGAGGATGTCCTTGGTGTCCTGTTTACTCTTCCCCACCCTAGATACTCTACTGAGTGCTGAGTGTGCCTTCCATGGCAAAAATACTGGGGAGGGACACCAACTCAACCCCTCTTCCTTCCCCTCTGTACATTATGGGCCCCAGGGAGCCCAGCTTCTATGGTTAGGTGTTGTGGGGCTGTGCCTGCCATAGCAAAAACTCCCAGAGGGGTGGGGGCATTCTAGTGCCCCCTGTTAAATCCACTTCTTAGCTGCAGCATTTGATATAAGTACATGCTACTACAGCCACAGGAGCTGCTGCCATGGTGCAGTGAGAGCAGAGGAAGGTAAGACTTTTACTATCACCACCCCCTGCACTCCCTGTACTCCCCAGCGGTGCTGCAGGAGCCAACTAGGCTCTGAATGGAGATGTCAGAGAAGAGATGGTGTTTAACTTTCATTTAGCCACACAAGGTGCATGTAGAAGAGTTTGTGAGGAGGCTGTCTTTTATTTACACGTATTTTCATGTTTGCTCACTATTGAGGATCTTTGACTACTGAATACAGCAGCCATTGAAAAGCAGCACTTATATCCCCATTAATTCGTGGTACGTCTCTCATGACCCACCCTCTGCTACTTTGGGATTTCTTTTCAAGCTATTTAAGAGTTGGTGAATTTATTATATCATCTCACTAAGCAACATGTAGAGTGAGACCCAAAGTGTTGGTGGGGACAGTGAAAGTAAGAGAGAAGCTGTGGAATTTCTTAGCAGGAATAGTGGCTGGGAAAAGACAAACACTCTAGAAACAAGTTACTGGAAACTATGGAGAGAAGCATTTTCAAGAGTGCTAAAGAGATCCAGGCATCTAAATCCAATTGAAATTCAGTGCAAGTTACTTTAGAGAATGGGTCTTAAGGTCCTACGTCACTTAGTCATTTTTGATTTTACACTCAGTCTTTGGATTTTCAGAGCCTCAACTAATTAAGGAGACTGTCTCAAATTCAAAGTGACTTACATTGGCTTTGAGTGGGAATCAGGATTGTAAGTCTCTGGAACCTTGGACAATTTTACCCTGTGTGTCTTTTTGTAAGCAGAGGGCTTATATTTTCTGATTGACTGAGAGTGAAGGTATTTTCAAAACACAGGAACCATGCATATTTAACTTTAAAATCCCCTGACTTTGGCACTCATTATTCATAACATCATAGTTAAATCGCAACAGCGATCTCGGTTCAGAATGGCCTTTTACTAAACTATACCAGATAAATACCTATCTGGTCTTTGCCTGAAAATTTCCAGAGATGAATATTCCATAATTTCCATGCGCAGCTTCTTCCATTGACTGCTTGGAAGTGCTGCTCTTAAAAACTGCATTTCTCACATAGTAATAAGTTAAGCCTCATAGCATGCAGAAAGAGAAGCAAGGGGCACATCTACACAATATGCTTTGAGCACATTAGACTAAATATACTGCACATTAGCATGGCAGGCAAAACCTGTGCTAATGTGCTAACACACAGTAGATTTAATCTAATGTACATTAATGTCACTAAAAAAGCGACAAAGTGTTCATCTGTGCTAATGTGCAGTAGTACTGATTATGGCACATTAAGTTCAGTACCAGTCATTACAAGTACGAACTTAATGCGCCATAATTACAGCGCATTAATGAAAATGCAGATGTGTCCAAGAACTATTACTCCATTTTGTTTAGATGAGGAGCAGAGAGTCAGAAAGTTTCAGTGACTTAAGGAAAGGTAGACATTGTTTCTTTGGCACGGCTGAGAATAGAACTTTGATCACTTTACTCCCAATTAATTGCCCTAGGTGGAAGACATCTATTTTCAATAAAGGGCCAAACTATGAAAAACTCATGTGGTTTTGAGTTTCTTTGTGAACTCAGGTAAGGTTTACTGAAATATTCATAAACCTTTCAAGCAAACCTTGTCCCAGCTTCAAGTGAATCAAGTTTGTTTTATGCTTCTGTTCAAACTCATATGCAAGTAACAATTTTCTTTTGGTTTGTCACAAGAACAAATAAAATCAAGTGGTTTCAATAGGTCTTTGGGATTATTGGAATTCAAAACTCTTACGAGTCATTGGAGGAGACCAAATAAAGCAAAGAACATGTTCACACAAACCTTTGGAAAGCAAAGCTGTCCTGTTTTTCCCAGGTCTGACACACTTACAGATCCCCTTGATCAGTAATAATCCTCACTGGCTTGGACGAGAAGGTGTTATTTTCAGAAACAAGATAATTTTATGTCATCCCCCTGCCCCCAACAAAGACAGTGACAACAAAAATCATCTTAAAGCTGGGTGTTAACAATCAGCATGTCTTTAAAACTTTTTTCTCCTTCCTATCTGAACCCCCCTGCTCTTGTATAATGCCAGAGAATATAGTAGTCTCTCAAATAGAGCTGTTTCTTCCATGCATGAAACTGACCATTCTTATTCAGATCTCAAGGACTCATGCATCTTCCATATCTGTGAAACATAATATCATACTATATTTTTTCATGGGAGGTATCGTGTACTGCAGGCCTGTCTACAGCATAAAAATGTGGCTTCTATGCTGTAGGTGGAAAGAAGGGTGAAAAAAAACATTCTACCAACAGATAACCATCTGGCAGATTCTCTTTCTCCCTCCACTAACTCCATCTACAGTATGTGATTTTTAGCACTTTGCAAAATGTCAGTAAGCAAACAAAGAAGACCACAAGCAAACCTGTGGTATCACAAAATCTTGTTTTATAAACTGTTGAGAAACACTGACATGTAATGAAACCTTATTCCCTATATGCCTTCCTCTTTGTAAATGATTTGCTTCCCTCCCTTCATGTATAAATAAACAGAAATGTGTCTGTATATTTTGGTGTTTTTTTTCCTTTGGTCTTCATAATCAAGGGCTATTATAGCAATAGATCTTATCTCTAGAATGGCAGTCCCCCTGCAACTTCAGTTCAGATTTTTGTTTATGCTTGGCTGCAATTGTGGCTGTTTCTGATAGTTTTAGGTCAGTCATGACAGACTATGGGTGACACTAAATAAACAAGCTGGGAGTCTGGGACCAGCCAGGAAGGAATGATACTGGTACTCACAGTTTGATTTTCCTAGATTAATCAACATTTGTATTTAGAATAACTTACTGTGTAAAGTAACCATTTGTCAAGATAGACATATGACAGCGTAAGAGTTAAGGATTTAAAATTCTCAGAAGCACAAGGAAGCATAAAGGACAAATTACATTCAGTTTTGTGCAGACTGTATCTTGGAGTTTAGGGTTAGAATAGGGCAGAGGAAGTGACTTGTTTATTTCATTATTGTCCTACTTTTTCTTCAGTTTAATTCCATTGCACTTCATTGCAAAGAGTCTGGCACTTAGCACATTGGATCCTTCCTACAGTGTTAGAGTCCTCACAGTTTGCATTAAAGGGACAATTTATTTACCTTGCTTATTAGCAAAAAGAAGGGGCAAGATAATCTATTCAAGTTCATATCCCTGTGATTTTACTGCGAGTCCTGGGATATTTTGTGTGTGTCTTAATGCTCTAGTCTCTTGAGTAATATAATTATGTAAGTTTCTCAGCTTTCATTTATTTAAAAAAGTTGGTTTCCGTCCCTCAAGACTGTAAATAAGGGCTTCAAAAATGTATACCCTGAAGGTTCATTACATGAAAGGCAAATAATATGAACCCTAATGTTCTTGCTTTGAATATCTCATGTTTAAGTCATGGGGTGGAAGGCTTGTCCGATAATTTTTGATGCTTGAGGTTGTCAATATAGCCTGGAAAAGAATGAAAACATCTATGAACCTACTGCACCTAAGGAACTAAGTGATGCCAAATGAAATTAATAATTAAAGCCTGGATCCCTTTCTCACTAGGGTTCCTTTATGCCAGTTTTGCAATGTAAAAAGGGCTTACAATATATATTAGCCATAGTGTGAATGATCATCAGGTCCAGAGTCTCTATCACTAGTTTAAATCTAGTTCTTCGGTAAATAGCATTTGATAGTTGATCATCCACCTATCTGAAGTCTCTCCACCGAGTCTTATTAAGCAGAAGCCCATTTCAGAAAAAGTGTCACAATCTTCATTAGTGCCCTCTGCACAGAGGTGAATAGCTGAAAAGGCCAATAGACTTGATTTAGATTATGAATGAGGTACAATAGTTGTCTAGGTTGGGGAAATTACTGCTTATGCAATTGCAGTTCTGTAAATTAATGGGGACTTCAGTTTTCTGATCCTACACTTTGACACTTTCCAAGAACATTACATTTGCTTAAAAAATAAATGTAAAAATAATACAGTTTATTAAATCTACAGTTAAAGTCATATCTAGTATAGTAATACAGTTCATGGCAACACATGGTAAGTACCTAAGCTATATAAGCACTTATGTATCAAAGTACTAGTTTTGGTGTGATTCCGTTGAGCTATCACCACTTGCACTGATCTCTGTGAAAATAAGCTACAGTATTAGTAAAGTGCATATGTTTAACATTGTGTAAATCCGGCTATTATTACATTGCTTCTGAAAGCGCTAAAATCTTCACAACTAAGTCTATGACAGCTCAGGCCTTTAGAAGAAAATCTTAGACACTGTGGTTGACACTACTATTTAATTAGTTACGCATTTGCCTCCCGGCCAGGTCCAATAAATATGCATGCATTGGCACAGCTGCATCTCAGCATGCACACTTAAATTAAAAATGTTTCCTTTGAGGCTGTGGCAATCCTGGCATTCATTCACTTTGCCAGAAGCTGCATCAACTCACAAATCGCTTGTCCACTCATAATCACAGCGTAGGTGTGTACTTGTTACAATCCTGAAAATGTGCTACCAGTTTTAGCTCTTTACTTAGACAGTGCAGTAACCTAGAAATCATCACAAATGTTTGCTTTATAACTAGAGACAAGGCTGCACCCAGGCTCCTTTTGATTGAATAATAATCAAACCTGCCAAGTAAGTTTACTTGGCTCCAAACAGCATGTAAGATTCATGTCCATATCATCTACTCTGAACATGAGCAAAATGCTTACTTTCATCTCCACTTTCATGTTTTTGATACAAAAAAATACCCCATAAAATAGACCAGGTTCCTCCATTTCACACAAGGAAAAGTGACCTCACTGGCCATCCTTGTCCCCAACAAAGGATTCTTATTTTATTAAAAGAAGAGAAGTTATGACTTTGAACTTTATACAGACTTTAAAAAGACATACCAGAAGACTGATGGCTTATAAATAATATATTTTTGCTTTCCAATGCCCAGATTTCCATGTCAAATTCTAATCTAGTTGAAAGAAGGGAGATTATCACACAGACACCTGGACATATTATTTTACATGCATATGCTCACACAGAAAGAACCTGTTTGAAATACTTGATACAAGCAATGGAGGATGAGTTGTGTTTCTGTTTACTCACCAACATGCCAATCCAATCCCCATTCACCCCACAAAAAACAGAAAAACAAAATAGTCCCCCCACCCTACAAATATATCCAGTTAAGCATTATCTTTAGCACCTAGCCTTAGCACCAGAAGATGCCATAATGGCAAACTCCTCCTTTCTCTGGATGTGGAGTGTGCTGGACAGTTAAGGGACCTCAAACTGTGGGGTAGTGGGGTGTAGTTGGTGGGAAAGTTAGGGAAGAAGTGATCAGGCCAAGTGTTGTACTGGGCTGCGAAGAGATTAGTACTCTACAGTAATCTGTCAGGTTCTAGAATCCTCAATAATTGGGGGATGATCCCATGACTTATTCTGGTGGAAAAAGAAGAAGTTAAATCCCAGTAAATCCATATCTAATAAAATGAAACTAGTATAGGGCACCATTCCTACCGGAAAGCTCCTATTAGTCAAAGTCCTTAGGGTTGAATAGCCAACATTGTGCTCTGAATAAAGTTCTGCTCTTTTGTCTGCATTTCTCATCCACTAAGCAACTTACTTTTAAAATTTAAGGGAAATGATTTTCTAATTGGTCTGCTGGATTCAGTAATTCTTTATCTCCAAGCGTTAGAAGTCTGCATGTTAGCTAACTTTTTAATTGGATTATAGGATCATAGGAACGTAAAACTGGAAGGGACCTCACAAGGTCATCTAATACAGCCCTCTGTTCCAGGCAAGATCATCCTTAACTAAATCATCCCAACCAAGTATGTGTCTTAGCTACTGTTGAAAACTTCCAAGCATAGAGATTCCACTGTTTTTCTAGGTAACCCATTCCAATGCTTAATCACCCTCATCTTCAGAAAGTTCCTTCAAATCTCCAGTCTAAATTTCCCCAGCTGCAGCTTGAAGCCATTGTTTCTAGTCCTGTCCCCTACAGCCACAGAGAAAAGTCCATCTCCATCCTCTCTGTAATTGCCCTTCAGGTACTTGAAGAATGTTATCAAATTCTCCATCCCATCTCTCCCAGTATTTTCTTCAAATAACCCTAGTTCTTTCAGCCTTTCCTCATAAATCTTACCTTCAAAGACCCTAATCATTTGTATTGCTCTCCCCTGGACTCTTTCCAAATGGTATGTATCCTCCTTCATGTATCAGCCTCAAAACTGGATGCAGTTCTCCATGAGAGGCCTCACCAGTGCTGAATAGAGCAAAAGAATCACTTGTCTTGATGTGCAAGTGATGCTCCTGTTAGTACACCCCAGGATGTCATTTTTTTGCAACAGGATCACACTGTTGACTCATATTCAGTTTATGACCTACTGTAAACCCCTGATCCCTCTCTGCAGTACTGCTAGCAAGTCATTTTCCAGTCTGTATTTGTGCATGCAATTATTCTGTCCCAAGTGGAGGACTTCTTGAATCTCATATGGTTGATTATGCATCATTTTTCAAACCCATCCAGGTCATTCTGGATACCAGCTCTGCTTTCCAGAATATCTACCACTCCACCCAACTTGGGGTCATGCACAAATTCGCTAAGCATTAATCCCATCATCCAAATCATTATAAAGATATTAAACAATACCAGACCCAGGACAGATCCCAGGGACCCCACCTGATACTGCCTCCCAACTAGACATTGAGTCATTAATGATTACTTACTGGGTACATCTACATGAGATGCTACTCTGCAGCGGTTACTGAGCATTTATTTAGCATGTGTATAAGCAAGTACTAAATAAATGCACAGTAACAAGGGTCACTGTGCAGTAGCACTGGCAAACACCTTTTAAGTGATGCTACTGAGCAGTCAGTAAGGCTAGGGACAGGCATTACACATAAACCATTTTAAGTGATCAGAAACTGGCTTAACCTGTAACAGAACAGCTATTCAGTGCACATAAACCAGTTTGAAAATGGCTGAAACTGGTTTGAAATAAACCTGGTTGAATATAGTATCAGACTTAACTGATTTGGCTCAAACCAGTTTAGGCAATGTCTGTCCCAGACCCCTTTCTGATGTCGGGACCCAGGGCAGCCAGCCAGCAGCTCTCCCTGACTCCCACCCGGGCAGATAAGGGTCTGGGGCCTTAGAAGGTCGTCAGGCGGGTACTTGTGACGCGTGGAGTGGAATTAATTAGGCAGACGCTTATCGGTTGCAAAGCAAGATTGTTTACTCACGTCAAGGTGGTGTAAGACAGAGGTCAGAGATACTTAGTTGGTTACAGCTTAGAGATCGTCGTTCAGTTATTCTGCAGATATATATATACGGGCCGGCAGTCGGCTTATCGGGCATGCAGGGCAAGGGTACGCCAGGGAGGTCGCGGCGGGAAGACGCTGACAACTGATCAAATTGTCAGATTTACTCCAAGGTGTGGGCAGAGTTGTCTTCGACTTTGCGAAAAATGTAAGCGGGTTTTGTTTGTATGATAGCCAATTGTTTTTTGCCACGTCATAAATCTAATTAGAATCGCCAATTATCTAGCGGTTTTCGCTAGGGTGTTATCATAGGGTTACTCCCTGTTTTCTTTGACCAATTATAATGATTTATATAAAGCAAAGAAGGCAAAAGTTTTTATCTCTGTTAGTGGCACAGCAATAAATTTCTTTTTGACATGCACAGAAAAAAGCGGTTACTATCATTATTGTTAACCCTTAGTTAACCTAGTGCAGAAAAAACTGTTTTAAATGGTTATTACTTGTTTGTGACATGGGCACTACCTAATTTGGTTGTGACTTCTGGTTTAAGATAAACCAAACACCCCCAGCATCCCAGCATACTCGCTGGGCTGGGCAAGGCTCTCTATTCCAAAGCAGGGCTGGCCCTTCCCCTCTACTCCCTGGCTGCAGCTCCAGCAGAGACTTGCAGGCACAGAACATCTGCCTGGCTTCTCCCTGCTAAACAGGGATTATTCCCTCCTTCCCTCTGCCTTATGCAGACACCTCAGCATTAGCTAACAGACCACATGCTGGCTACAGTCCATGCTGTGGAAGATGACCAAGGCAGACAGGCTTTTTGGAGCTAATCAACAGGTAGCTTAATGTCCTTCCTTGGAAAAGCTGTTTAAGAAGAGCTGTTTGCTCCCTGTCAACCCCCAACACCACTCCCTGCTAAGCAGGAATTCCCTCCTCCCCTCTGCCTTGCAGAGAGGTGTCTGTGCATTAGCTAGCAGACCACATGCTGGGTACAGTCCATGCTGAATCAACAGGTACAATCAACAGATAGCTGGTAATGTCCCTCTGTTGTTTTCTTAATGGGGTGATAAACACTGAGTTAGAAGTGATAATCACTGCTATCAATTTCCTACTGGGCTAATCAGAGCATCGTGCCAGGGCGTGGCCACCCCTCCCCACCCCCAGCTCAGTACTATGCAAGGGAAGAGAGGGCTGCTCTAGCGCCTCCCCCTCCACCCCCAGCTTCTATCCTGAGTCAGCAGGCATGTGCCTGCATGTCTGGGATGTCTGTGCAGTTACAAATTGATTTTACCTAGCCAGGTTAGACGAACCTGCAAAGACTGAATCAATTCAGGCTCAGGCTTTTTGAATGTCTGTCCCTAGCCTATAAGGTTACTGCACAGTCAGCATCTCATGTAGACAAATCCACTGAGTACAATGTCCAACCAGTTATATATCCACTTTACAGTACTTTCATCTAGTCCATATTAGATAGTTTTATACTCTGTATAAGGTGATTTATAATTTAGAAAAAAACAAAGATATGCAGGTTAATCTACATCTTTGAGCTTGCTTTGGAAAGTGAAGTGGCCATTTAGTCCTTGGACACTGTAAAATTGAAAATGATACATGTATATGATTAGTGTAATATTAGTTCAATAACAGTTGTAGTCCCAACGGTAAATATAAAATTGGACTTACACCTCATTTTGATTTCAATGAAACTGTCTAGTGGAAACCATTGACTTTTTCCTGGATTATAACTGGGTCTTCTCCCTTCACCTTTTTCCCTGTTTTTTCTTTTTCTTTTTATATTGTTCCTAAAACCACAAAATAATAGAAGAAATCATGAAGTCTTCAAGAATTCTCAGGAAGGCATTAAATTAAACCGACAGCACTGATACTGCTATTCATGTTGAAATAATTAGCAATTCTAAGGTTATTACTGGTGAATTGTATCACTGTTGTAGACTGAGTAGGATGAAAGTAAAAACCTTTTGGTGACTTTTGCTCCTACTAAAATTTAATTAGTCTTACTTACTTACCTCATGTTTTATGTAACAGTACACTCCAAAATAATCTCAATGATTTGAGATGATAGAGGGTGACTAAAGTAAAGAACATTTCAGGTAAAGTCATTCAATGTCTAAAAACGAACAAAGCTTAAAAGTATTTTAGTGTTTTAACTACTTTTGTAAAGTATTCTTATAATTGCTAACATTATACATTTCAACATTACCTGTGGGACTAACTGACTTTGAATTTAATTGAAGCAAGAATGCGTCATTTTGACAAGGTCACTTTTAAAGTGCAGCATTGCAAAGGAATTTAGATTCTTTCTTTCTGAATTAACTATGGTCTATAAAATTATCGATAAAGAATTATATCTCTGCCATCAAATATTAGTAATGATTACAAGTGGAAAACTCTGCCTTTAATGGACATAAAATTTATGGATTATAATGATCTATACTAAATCTGGAAGGCTGCACCTTCATTAACAGGGCCAATGAATTGAAGTCTTAGAAAGTACCTGACAAGCTGTTCGATTCTACAAATTTAGCAGAGTATACGTAGGGTTAAATTTACCCCTAGTGTAACATCACTGTGGTCAGTGTAGTTATGTTATAGGTACATTTTCCCAAAACCTTAAAACAATTTAATAAACTGGAGAATCATAATCAAATCATTTGGAGCTGAAAATAAAAATATTAATTGTAACACATGCAGCAGTTCAAAAATAGGCAGTCAAATTTAACAAGAAAAGATTAAGATGTTGACAGCAGCAATGTTCACAGTGGAAAAAAGATGCATATTGTTAATATTCAGAGTGATACACCTTTGGCAGAGATCACCAGAAATTGTGGTAAAATTTCTATTATGTGGAGTGTTTCAATCAAATTTTTGTCATGTAAATATCTATTTCTGTTTAAAGGTTGTGGTCTTCTAATATAACATCAAAATCCAAAATTGTTTCATTTAGTCAAATGTTAGTCATCTAGTTTCTCTTTTTTTCTCATTTCTCCCTTTTTTGCCACAGGAAAAGAAAATGAATAAAGAGAGGAAGGAAAAGCAAAAATAGGGTAAGGTTTTTGGTTTGGGTTTTTCTTTGAAAGAAAGAAAAGTTTGTGTGAAAAAATGTTGAAAAAAATGTATGTAGAGAAAATGTCCTATGGAGAAATCATTAGTGTTTCCCAATTGGCTGTATCTGTTTACCTTTTGGAAGCTTTTAGGAAAACTCTTTGTGGAAAAAATCTTTGTGGATGACAAAGACAATAATTTAATGTAAGACCATCTTCCCCAATTCTTAGAGCCTCCTCATACAAGCTGGTCTCCTCCTTTGTCCAGAAATTTCAAGGAAAATGGTAATATTTTCATTTTCATGCTAGATTTTTATTTTGCTTTGCCCTGCTCTTGCTAAAGACGCTGAACTTACAGTTCTGCTTTTGATAATTCTTACATATACCAAAAAAACAGAAATAAGACAGAAGAAGGTTTGTCCCTAAATGCAGCCTGAGTTTTTTGACAAACTTTTCCAGGAGGAAGCAGGAATGGGCATATAAATGGATTAGTTCACTGCATCCCTTGCTCCACATATTTAAATGAAAGAAAGCATGACTGCTTTTTCTAAACTTAAGAAATGAATGCTCCCATTCTGAATGAGCTTGAAGTTATTGATGTTGATAATTCTTACTTGCTTTGGACTAAATTTCCAACAGAGGTCCTTGAATTGTGTCTGCAGGATGTGTTCATTTGCCTACGTACAAACAGGTGTTTGCCAATAGGACAGCTAGGACAAGCAATGTGAGCACAAGCACTCATTTACACATACAGCTGCTGAATGTGTTTCAGCACATTCTTTTTCTGCACAAATCTCTACTTAGCCACAATTAATAATTTTGTCTTCGAAAATGTGTCACATGTTTTTGATGTACAAACATACATTTTTATGCAGCCATCCATTTTGGTGTCTGCTCTGCCCTGGACCCATGCCAGTTTACGGGAGCTCATATTCATATCTTGACAAGCTGTATGGTAGTGTCATTGCTTGAAAATGTGCCCCTTTCTGCCATACCTGCAACACTCAGGGTATGCTCCATGACTTACATCCTGCTGTAAGTTCATTAGAATCTTTGAAGATGGCTTGTTTTTTTCACACGACTGCCCAAAAGCAGTGAAATATCTTGGAAGAGGAAAATAACAACAATAACAAAACTCAAATATTCCCACAGTGAACCATACAAAAAAAGGGTCCCAAACTTTCCAGAGCATCTTAATGAAGGTTAAAGGTCACTGCTAAATAAAACTGAGAAACAGCAAGGACCAAGATCCTGTTTCCATTTTAATGTGCCTCTTGTTTATGTTTTCTTTCGGCAAGGGAAAGGCTGAAACAATTCCATTTACAAGGAAGCTACAAACAGACTGAGTATTGAACTGGAGGAAAAGATTTGCACTCCACAGAGCTAAGGTGAATGTGAGTTCATGCAGAACAGAGACACAGTGAGCACAGATAAAGCTCTGTCCAGGCTCTTCTTGAAAAGTTCAAATCTAGATAGGGGCTTGAATTTTATTTCGTATAAACAATGCACCTCACCTCAACACTTAACATTTCATTTTAATTTCAACAGAAACTGTTAAAAATAATAACTCTAAAAAGATTCAACCTTAATTTTTTTTCATGCCTACAACTAGCACACTATTAAACAGAAGGGCTGGAACAATATTCTGTAGCCAAAACTTCTGGATTTTGAGGGCATTTGAAATAACCACTAAATTACTAATACAAACATTTTGCATACAATCCTTACCTCAATAATATGCTGAACCCAAAACCTTGTCTGATCACCCCTCAATTCTGAATCCTCAGAAATCCAGGTCTGGAGCCAAATCTGAACGTGGTGTTTTAAATCCACTGATTAGCTTGTAGGACTTTTTGAGAATTTATTATCTTTTTTGTATGTCTTCATAGAATGCCCTGAATAACGAGAGCCTGATCCCCATGATCTAAAACAAAAATAAGTAAAGCTTTAATAATAGAATCATAGGATCATAGAAAAGTAGAGCTGGAAGGGACCTCGCAAAGTCATCTAGTCTAGTCCCCTACTCCATTCAATCCCATCAAGCAAATCATTAATGAAAATATTGAACAATACTGGACCCAAGACAGACACCTGAGGAACCCCATTTGATACCTCTTCCTAACTAGACATTGAACCATTGAGGACTACTCTCTGAGTAGTCCAGCCAGTTACATCCAACCAGTTACATATCCACTTTACAATACTTTCATCTAGTTTGTGTTTCCTTAGCCTGTTAATGAGAATGTCATGGGAGACAATGTCAAAAAACAATCACTGATTAGTTGCAACTTGTATAGATATGGTGTCAATACTAAAGCATATTTTTAATCCAAGTATTCTTGTTTAGAGATGCATGCAACTCAAAAGTACTTCTGTGGCATGCAGGAGGCTTGAATATAATATTTCCTAGTAGAAAGCTGCTTGACTCTTGCAGGTAGCTCAATAAAGCTAATGCTAACTTTTATGTGGCCAACTAAGTGCAGAGTCCAGTGTCAGGGATGGAGCCCAGATGTTGCAGACTAACAACAACGCATAAAAATAATGATTGCCTTCTTGAGCATGACAAATGAATCTCATTCTCTCTTTATATAGTAATGAGGACATTCTTCTTAAACTGCCTGATGTCAGTCAGGTATGAAAAGATTCCTTAGGTTGAAGACCTAAAAAGAGAACTCAGCCAGGGAAAACTGAAGCACAGTCCAACCCAAGGTGGTGATTCACCACAAATGGCAGTTGTAGGAAATCCTCTCTTTTTTATTGCCCCAACACAACATAATTTGGGAAGAACAGGAGGTTCTGCATGAAATTCACTCTCCTTAGACCCAATCCTGGCTGAGGAACACAGGAGCCAAAAAAAATCTCTAACTATACTAATAATGATTAATCCTTCATTATAACTGTGGGGTTATAATAGATCATGCCACTCCCTCTGTGACGTGATCTGAGGAGAAGGCTTATCATAGAGTTTGAGTTTGTGCAGATCAGAGCAAGGAGCCCAATTGTTTAGAACAGCTAGGGCCAACCTTTTTGGCATTAGACAGGCATGCCTTAAATTAGCCCTTCATCCCCCTTGAGCACCACTCCAATCCCTTTCCCATATCTAAGGCACTATTCTTCTTTCTGCTCCCTTCCCTGTCCTTCCTGTGCAGTCTGCCGCTTTGCTTTCTGCTCCCTGCTCAATGCTCCTTACCCAATCTGCTGTTTTCTTCTCTGCTCCCTACCTGATCTGCACTGTGGTCCCTGTTCCCTCACTGATCTGCCACATACCACACACAGAAGCTGCCTGTGCCACTTATGGCAGGTTGGTCACCCCAGGTTAGAAGATCAAATTATGTCCTAGAAGCTCTGCTGCTCACTAATATAGAAGAAGTCATTTTATTTTGCTCTTGTTCAGACAGTCATTCACCCTGCATAAATCAGAACCCATCTACCGTGTATAGGCAAGTGGTGTTTGTTCCTCTAAGAATGCTTCATCTCTTTTCTCACAAAGAGGACTCTGACAGCTATGTACAGCACTTCAAAATTATTTTTACCTTCAGAACTGTATCTCCCAGTTTTAGAAACTGTGGTTCTGAACATTTCAAAGGAAAACTACAAGGCTTCCTTTGGATAATTACAGAACTAAATTTATATTTATAGTGAAAAAGACATATGTTCAGCATAATACAAATATATGTCATTGTAATAGTATGACTGACCCAGTAATTTCCATTTTCCCAGCCATATTCCACAGATCATGGCATTTGCCAATTTCATTAATTATGGCCACTCAATCCATGAATGCAGAAAAATTCCCATATTTATAATTTGATCTTTCCATTAGAAGTTGCCAGGTTTTGTTTTTTGTAAAACTGGATTAAAACCATTTCAGTGCATGTTAATTAAGTGTAACAATTTCCAAAAAAATGATGCTGCTTTCCTTCACAAGCCAATGTTGCTGGGGATGAGGCTTCCAATATGGCAAAAGTCAAACAGGCACCCTGTATCAGTAAAAATAATCCATCTGAAATTGATAAAAAATAAGAGAACATAACAATACACAAATGAACAAAAATGTCCACTTAAAAATGATAGTAAACCCGGCTATAAAATTTGATCTTCTACTCCTCCCTGAAGATTGCAAAATAAAGTGCCTAGTAGGCACTGAAAACTTAATCTCTGACCAATATCACTTGTAGAAGCCTTTACCTCATATGGTGGCACACTAGGAGCTACCTGGTGTCGAGATCATTTTACTGCTTAGTTCATATCATATTAAATCATACTGTATATTCTGTGAAACCCAGGAGGACATATTTTCTGTCCGGAGATGAGCAGTGCATTCTTGTCCTTTCCAAGGATAGCCCCAAGTAGCCTTGAGGTTACAGATCCATTATAAAAGCTGCTTCAGGGGGAACAGTCACAATCACCTTGCCTACCATAGGAAAAAAAAAATGATAGTATGTGCCATAGATGAGATTCCACAGGCAAGGGAAGGTTAAAAATGCCCCCAGGACTGTGATTCATATAAAAAACACTGGACAAGACATACACCTCCAACAGAAGATGAGTTTAGAGTCCTCACCCATTTCTTTAAGCAAGTATTTGCCCTCATATTTTTCTTCTAGTTGTATTGCTTCTGCTGAGTTGAAACCAACCTAAAGCATTTTGTTTCTACCCACTGTTCTACTAACACACAATTTTTTTAGTTAAATTTGGATTGCTACTTATCCACAAATCTTTTTTATGCAGTTCTACACAAGTGAAATCCCATGGACATCCAAATGTTTCTACCCACATAAAACCTATAGATTTGTGCTCATATTCTGTAAATGAAGGAACAGATAAGCATGAGATAATCTGTATATATATTTTGAAGATCAAAATCAGCTTTGATTCCTTCTTATCATTCATCTCTTTCATGCAATGGGCAAGATCAGAGACTGCAGTATCTATGTTGACCAAACTATACGTACAATTCCTCTGTATGTTAATAAATGATTTGGCAAAGTAATTCATCATTTCTTAGGGGGTAACATTGGAAAAATTAAGCCTTATGCAAAACTGTATCTAAAGGTACTTGTAGGGCTTATCTACACAAGATGCTGCAGTGCCATAGTGATGCGCTACAGTGCAGTAGCACCTGTTGGCAAAAACTGTGACGCTACCACTCTGTTTCCATAGCAATGTTCTCCCTCATAGCTCATTGCTATGGCGACATAGCAAACAAAATTAACTTTTCGTGACCGGCACAGTGCAATATGGGCTGTTATTGCATCGCTTTTAGTACTCCCAAAAGAACATACTAAATGATGGCGCAGTAACAAAGACACTGTACAGCCATGTGTAGATACACCCAAAAAGAAAAACAATAATGCTTCTTAGCACTCTTAAGGGCTTCTTAAAGAAATGTAGGAGTTCAGTGCTCTTGTTTAAAAAAACAGGATTAAAATCTGTTGAAGAGAAAGTATCCTGCATACTAAAAGTCATGGATTAAATATAGACATTGGATTTATGACACATTATAACCTGCCTGACATCTGACTCCCCAGGTATCTCATATCTCACCACTTTCATCCCCCTTCTCTCTCTTCCCCCCACAACCCTGGCCTGTCTCTCACCCATTGACTCTTCAATCTACATTTTCACTGACTACCTGTCTTGTATGCATACCAGCCCAGCCGCTGGCTTCTTTACTTTTCATTCCATCCAGGAAGAGCACACACCAACTGCTGAAACTTCCTTAGCCTGACGAAGGGTTTTTGAACCCAAAAGCTTGCTTAATAATTATTTTCCAACTATTTGGGTTGGTCTAATAAAAGATATCAGATTCACCCAAGGAACCTTGTCTGCCTTGAAGAGAAAGTTGCATTTTTATAACTTTCTGTACTGACCGAACTGGCTCAGACCTGACCAAGCCTTTTAGAATGATAAATGAAAATGCTTCAGGGAACAGAGACTACACCCTTACTCTGAACAATGGAAAATGTTAAAGATAAAATAGTAAAAATTTACAATGCATACCTGAACTCTATAAACAGTTAAATTGAGGCACTTCATTGTATTAACAGGACCTAAAAGTGAAGCTTTTGTCCATAACTACATCACTAAGACTCAGGTGGGTAAATCTTCAGTTGGAGTAAATTGCCCTAGCCACTAACTTCACTTGACCTCTGATATTATATACCAACTGATGACTTGCCCTGGTATTATTTCTGGCATAATGCTTGAGGTAAACAGAAAAATAGCAGAGTGATATGAATGTCCTTGTAGGTGATTCCTCTCTTCTTTACCAGCAATGTCATAACTTGTATTTTGTATTTCACAGTTCTCATTAAACAAAAACACCTGAAAAACATTGAGTCAGGTTTGAACCTCCTGAAGGAATAACTAACAGTGGAAAGGGCTGTAGTCACCACAGGGAAAAGGCACTTCTGCTGACACTCCTAAATGTCCCTTAACCATGTACTCCTACTTACTTTGTAATGATTGCATGTTTTCCCTTTGGGCCCACTAAAGTATTTAATTGCAATTACACTCATTTACATAGCAGATGAGGCTAATTGCTGGTATTAGTTACCAAATGTATGCTTGTATTGTGAGGGTAAAAAAAATGCCCTACAGAAAAGAAAACGACTATGTCTCTAATTAAGGAGCTATGAGTCAACGTGAGCTTGTTCAGAGATGTAAATATAGAATCAAGGGCTTTCAGGGCTCTGGAGTGCTCTTCATTACACCACCCTGTTCCCATATTCTGTAGATAATACTGGCAGAATTAATAACATATACAATGTACTGTTCTTATGTTCTCAAAAGCAGTGATGATGGGCCCAGTATAAAAACCTAGATAGAAAGATTCTAGCTTTCTAACATTAGGAGAAAGAGAAGTAGTTGCTGTATTGATAAGCCTGGTTGTGAATTACAGATACATGGATCTAATTTTATTAAGCTCTCCTATTCCTTTGTCACCAGGATCAAATCCTGGGAGAGGTTATTTTTCTGCCTTCCTCAATACTTACTTATGCAACATCAAGTTGACTGAAAGCCAGGGGTTCTTTTTTCACACTCAGTGGTCACGTCTACTCAAGACACTGACTGCTCAGTTGCTACTGTGCAGTCATTTAGTACTTACATAACCAAGTACTAAATGACTGCCCAGAACAGGTTGGGCCTTTAAAGTAATATGCACAACAGTGTGGGCGTGTCTACAAGTCTATGTACATGTTCCTAAACTGAATGCACCTTTATTTAAGGTATATTAAGGCAATTTAGGCGTGCATCTACACATGGATATGCATTAAATTTAGGTGCAAATAGCTAATTAGGCATTAATGCACATTACCATGTCTCCATGTCCATCTACATTAGCAAGTCTAATGCGATTTAGCTATTCATGACTAAATTTAATGCACCTTAATGTGCATCAGGACTAGGGACAGAAATTACACATAAACTGGTTCAAGACATTAGAAACTGGTTTAAACATGTAACAGAACAGAAGGTCAGTACACATAAACCAGTTTCAAAATGGCTGAAACTGGTTTAGATAAACTTGGTTGAATATAGTATCAGACTTAACTGATTAGGGTCAAACCAATTTATGAAACTTCTGTCCAGCCCCCTTCCTGGTTCAAGTTAAACCAGAGTCCCTCAGCATCCCAGCATGCTTTCCATCCCTGGTCTGGTCTGGGCTGTCTGCTATACCAGAGAAGGGTTGGAGGGATTCCCTGCCTGGCTAACCCTGGTTGGGGTCTGGGGCCAGGGAGAGGGGTTAAACTTCCCTTCCCCTGAGTACAGAGCTGCCCTGCTCTGCTAAAAACTTACTGGTGGCTACAACTCTGGACTACAAATCCCAGAGGCACCTGGAAGCAGGAAGAGAAAGTGATGAACAACCCTGAAGTGTCCTGCTTCTGTAACTTTAGACTACAAATCCCAGAGACCTTGGGGGCAGCAGGAAGAGGAAGCAAACACACAGTCCATGCTGGCTATGTGCCAGAGAGCCATGTTCTAGCACCCCCTGGCTTCTGACCTGAGCTACTACAGGCATGTGGCTGCATTTCCTGAATGAAAAGTGAATGTCTAATCAGTTGTTTCTCAATTTAATCTCTGCATCTTAAACTAACCTGCAAAGACTGAATCAATTCAGCCCTGGACTTTTTGACTGTCTGTACTTAGCCTAAAGGCCCACACTGTTCTGGGCAGTCATTTAGTACTTGGTCACTATGCCATTATTTAGTACTTGGTTATGCAAGTACTAAATGACTGCACAGTACAAACTGCACAGTCAGTGTCTTGAGTAAACACAGCCACTGAGTGCAAAAAAAGAACCCCTGGCTTTCAGTCAACCTGATGCAGGAATCAAATGTAGGCTCGTGTAGCCTTAAATTGCCATTTTTAAGGCACATTAAGTATGCACACATGCAGACACGCACCCTTAATGTGCTTTAAAAGTGTCACTTTTAGGTTAAGCCTGCTTAAAGAGGCACATGTAGATGTACCCTGTATCCTGCAAACTGCCTAATATAAATTATTATATTATTATACTGGAAACATTAACCCAGTTCATTCCTCAGCAAATATCTTATGCTTCTATGCCCATCAGTGACACTATCTATGGTGTAACTGGCTGCAACTACATGAGATGCTTACTGCGCAGTAACTCATGACTACTGCGCAGTAGCATCACGTCACAGTTTGTATCCTGTGACACTACTGCACAGTAGTAACACTGCCAGTTACACCATAGATATTAGAGAGTAGTGTCACTGAAGAAGATAAGAACCATGAGATGTTTGCTGAGGAATGAATTGGGTTAGAGTGATGTTTGCTGAGGAATGAATTGGGTTAGAGTGATGTTAATAATATAATAATTTATATTAGGCAGTTTTCAGGATACACTGTTGTGAAAATTACTTTAAAGGCTCAACCTGTTCTGGCCATATGAAGATTTTTAGTTATACTCATTGGCCCTCACAAGAGCAGATATGTAAACGAGTATGTTACATATTGATAGGCCACATGAAGGGGGTCTAATACTTCCCATAAGACCTGCAAAAACTAACATTATTAGTCTTCAAATTGCTTCTTTTCCATGATACCTACAAAAAACTTGAAGACAGTTAGGTTGCTAATGGGCTGAGCTCTCTACCTAGCATTCTGGCCAACATCATCTCATTGTTTTTTTTTAAGCATATGATCTTTTTTTTTCTTCTTGTATTGAGATTGCAAACATCTTTTTGATCCGTATATTTACAGCCGAGCATAATGGAATCCCAGCCTATACCTATGGCACCTAAGTGCTACTGTAATGCAAATAAATATATAAATATAACAACATCAGTAATGTTAAATTTAGCTTAATTTCCCCCTACCCTTTTTATGCTTATATCTGTTTTGCCCCTATCAAATTCCATGGAGTATAGGCTGATACAGTACATGTTTTGGTGGCGAGGAGTAGGAAGAGATAGCTTATACAAATTACATCTGTTTAGACTCCCACTACACTTCCTCAGATTGACTTGGATTTGCCTCTGAATGAAGCTCTTTGGCTCTATATTTCATAATGACATTTCAAGCCCTGCCTAGCTCTCCTCCCTCCCATCAAATAAAAAAGACCTCATGAAATAAAAATCCTTTCTGATGTCAAAATGCATTGGTTTTGCTTAGTTTTTTTTTCTTGCCCTTCCTATCATGAAGTCATAACCCCAGGCAAAGATTAATAGAAACTACATGTAAAACTCTACTGTTTTGTTTTAGAAGCTTTTTGCACTCACATCGTACCACTGCAAAGGTCTGCACAAAGTACTGGCAATGAAGAGTCCAGTCCTTTTACTTTATTAATTTTGTCACTGCTAGATGCTGCATTATGATAATATTCAGTTCTGCGGTGTTCAGTTACCTACACAGGTCATTTCATTAAATGAGACTGGCTGACTGCCAAACAGCTGCCTCTCCCTATTTTCTTTGTTAAAAAGAAAAAAAATCTTGAAACCACACAAAATACATTCCGTGGATACCACAGCCTATCCCTCCTAAGTGCATATTCTTCCTAAATATATACCTTTGGAGGACTAATCCCAAATGGTATGATGACAGGGTCATACAAGTGTCATTTTTCAAACTTGTGTGAAAATCCATTTCAAGCCATCTCCTCCTCTTGGGTTTCACCTCATTTGTGGAGCCCTCTTGCAGCATAATTACTTAGATATAGCACAGAATGTAAACAGGACATCCTTTCAGATAGGAGATCCCAACATGTTGAAAAGTACATGCTTTAGTTCTTGTGCTGTTCTGGAAACAATCCCAAGTCTTCCACAAAAAAAAAATACTGTAGCTGGGAAGCCTGTCTGCTAATGTGGGACATAAACATAACCCTTTAAAAAAAAAAAAACCATCTATCCTTACTTTTTGATCTGCTGCTTCATTTCAGTACATTTATCCTTGCATCACAGCAACCCCTGCAGGCTATTACTATTGCATATTCTATGTGACCTTAGCTTATAATCTTATCCATTAACAAGAGGTGAAGTCACTATATCAGGACCACCAGTGGGCACTCAATATGTGAGACAATTTGCACTGCAATATTTGAACCACTGGGCCCTGCTTTTTGCTTATTCAGTTGGCTTTCTGCCATTCTGAGTTCTTTTGGGAAGATTTTAATTCCACAAAAATACAAAGGTTAGAACAAAGCTATCAAGTCTCCAAGATGGGAACATATTTATAATTCACTCTAATTAGAAAGCAAATCTTTGAGAGGAATGTGCATCATAGAAGACCTGGGGAATTTCTCTGCAAGATTCACTCATGTGAGACCCAATTGCTCCCCCTCTAAGAGATGGGTATAAGAAAGAGGGCAGATCTAGAAACTCTCCATATGCAAACCCTTCAGATGCTTGGCTACATGAGACCCTACTGCATTTAGTACTTGTATTAGCAAGTACTAAAGAAGTACACAGTAACTGGAGTTACTGCTCAGTAGCTCTGGTGAACATCTTTTAAGTGATGCTACTGTGGTGTGCAGTAGCCTAATAATACTTCCCAGTAGCATATTAGCACTGTTCATGCTATGACACACTACTGTGCAATATTATTCAGCTACTGCACAGTCAGCTCCCCTTGTAGATGTGCCCATAGATTACCTTTCTTGGGGAACAAGGGCTGGAGTAATGCTACTATATACATAGATTTTCCTTCTGCATAAGAGGGCATTATCTCCTTATAGACAGCTCCTTCATCCTGAAGATCATATGGGTATCAATAGACCTTTTGTTACATAATAATAAAATATTTAACCTTAATGAATTTAACTTTGAAACCGAGCTCAAACCCGAGAAAGGAGGAAGATTCAGAACAGATCTTTGGTAAAGGTCAGATATAAATGTATGGCTTGGATTCATCCCTCAATAATCATAAAAATAATTAATAATAAATATTTCATTTCCTTAAACATTTTTTATTTTTAACAAAAGTACCCATTAATACTTGTATTCCAAGGATGGATATTTCCTATCTATTTTCTCAGAGTTTAAAAAGCATTTGAGAACATGATGTTTTGATTCTAATGCTGAGTCCAAGAAACTCAAATGATCACTGCAATTCCCCGTTGTTAAATGCTGAATATTTTCCTGAAGTATGTGG
Organism: Alligator mississippiensis; assembly: GCF_030867095.1. NCBI lineage: Eukaryota > Metazoa > Chordata > Crocodylia > Alligatoridae > Alligator > Alligator mississippiensis. The sequence continues at coordinate 247,243,670 of NC_081825.1, forward strand.
CCAGATTATTAGCTTTTTGGGTCATGGTACCCTTCTCATTTTAAACAGTGTTTTTATTCTTCACTATCCATGCTTTCTGTGTGATTTTGATATAGTAGTTGTCTTTTGATATAGTAGTGGTCAACAGTTATGCAAACCTGTTGATTTGGGTATGCAGTTTAGTGATTTAAAATACAGAATTTTCAAATGGAAAAATATGATCAGTGATGTGAGATAAGTAAGAGAAAGAATTCATTGAAACCAGAGCTATCTCATATGCTCGCTGTCAATCTGAAAACTTGTTTCAGAGCAGGGTGGGACACTGTCTCAGAGCCAAAGTCTCAACTTCTCACATAAAATACACAGAACGGAAGATATATGGCTTTTAGACAAGTTCCTTTTCAGCATATTATTCTTTTCAATAGGCAGGACATAGATAAATGGCAAAGACAAGCAAGAAATAGAGTAAGAATACAATTATCTCATGGGTGTTAGTCCATTAGTATATCAGTGCCTTGGGATCATGGCTCTGTGGTCTCTTTTCTCATTGCTAGTCCCGGAGCAAAGTTGCCTTGGCCAGTATGAAAAAGATGCAGTAATGATACCAACACAGTTCAACATTATAGAAGGGAATACACTGTAATGAATGCCTATTCCTCAATGTCTCGTGTCCTGCCCAAGAGTTCAGTGCATGTTTTGCAGCAGTAGAGGAGAAGGTAATTGTTGCTGCAGATGCTATTGCACAGTTGTCATTCCCTTTTACATGGTCTCTGACCTCTTTTAGCATTGCAGTGATTGGACATAGAATGGACAGAAGAATAAAGATACAAAGATGTGCAGATCATAGAAATCATAGAGAAGTAGGGCTGGAAGGGAACTCAAGAGGTCATTTAATCCAACCCCTTGCCTGAGGCAGGGAAGCTAACTGGTAAAATTATAACAAATACAGCGATGCCAAAGATTTTTTCGCAAAACAAGAATGTGATGCCACCAATGGCAGATCAGGGTCCTCCCCCATGCTCAGATGAAAGATGGATAGAAACCAGTGATAGAGTTGTCATGCATTTTCAAGTGCTAACTTTGGAGCTAGTTGCTGGCTCTTTGGCTAGCTGGCTGGCTAGTTGGATGGGGTGACAATTATCTGTGGCCAATCTAAATGCATTGGGTGAGAGGCCCATGGCCTGTGATCAGTGTGGGGCCTGGGGCTGGGCAAGGAACCTGGGCTGGAGCAGTGTAGCTCAGAGGCATTTTGAGGGTGCTGCTAGCATCTTCACCCCCCTTGGGCCAGTGCAGACATCCCATTCAGGGCCTTTACCTGGCAGATGTTCAAGTCATCTGCACCAAAGCCCTCACAGAGCTCCACATCTCACCCCACCCTCCAGCCTCAGCTCTTTGTTGGCTTGGCCAGGTTGTGTTGGGGCTGCCTGCGGGGGCAGCCTGAGTGGCTCCTCTGGCAGCAGCAGCAGGAAGTTTCTGTGGGGCATCAAGTTAATGTGCTCTGGGCATCAGTCTCCAGATGTTGCAGGAGTGCCAGAGCATTGAGTCCACCCAGCCCCAGCGCAATAAGTGCCTCCCACCTCCACTCCCCCACCCCAGAGATGGCCACACACAATGAGGCAGTGGGACTGTTTCCACCACAGTGACCGTGGGATGGGCCCCACACCCTGGTTCAGCCCAATAGAGGGAGCATCCCTCCCCCTGTATCCCTCCCCCCCAACTTACTCTGCTGCAAGGGGAGCAGACACATGGCAGTGGGGGCAGGCCAGTCCTCTCAGCACTCCACTTCCACAGCCTGTGTGAGAGGGAGGGAGGGACAGAGCCCTAGGCTACTGCCCCTGCCATGCACTCCTCCCCCTGAGCCAGGCTGTGAAGGGTGGGGAGGAGGTGCCTGGGCCACTCACCCTGGTCTCCAGGCTCCTCTATCAGCTGCAGGATGTGCTCCAGCTCAGGGAAGGGCAGCTCAGGCAGGTCAAGCCCATCATGCTCCAGGAAGGAGCAGACCATGGTGATGCTGGGCCACGAGCCTGAGCAGCACAGGACCAGCAGAGGAGGGGGACAAGGAGATGGAACTAGAGGAGGCACTGGCTCCACCACCTTGGACCTGAGGATAGAGAAGGCAACAGGCAGGGCATGGGGGAGGGTGGCACTGGAGAGCTGTGCTCCAGACTGCTCTGCTCCCTGGCGTCATGATCCCACAATGCAGCAGTAGTGGAGCAGGGGGAAGAGGAAGAGCGGCATGACTCGACTGGCCTGCACCTCGTGTGACTTCGCATTGCTTCCTAAAAAGAGTTTGCTGATCTGAATACAGTATGAGAAGCCATCATTTCCTAGAATGTAACTCTGTCCTAAACAAAATGAACACCAAAGTCGCCATTGATTTCACAAAGCCAGGGCTGCTTGCTGAGTTCTGACCTTGATTCCAACACTAATTCCCTTTGTAACCTTTAGCCTCAGTTTCCCTATCTGTAAAATGGAGACAATTGTGATGTAGGTATATATGAAAGTTTGATGATTTCTCTGTGTTACTATGTGCTGAACCTTTGTATTTCTAGACACATACTCAGGTGTAATAACAGGCTAGCAACAACAGAGACACAATGTCATTTCCATGAAGATTTCACTTTTGTTCTTTAAAATAATTACTCGTGCTACAGCAGTCGGGCTGTTGTGAGGATCTGCTAGTTGTAGCACTTTTTAATATGCTAGTAGCCATGGTATTGCTATACCCCAATACAGCATCTGTTCCAACAGTAAGTCTTGCATAAGCAAGAATAAAATAAAAGAGCAATTTGATTGATTGTTTGTTTAATCCAACAGCCTAATTATTTTCAATTTCATTTTTTGAAGTTCTTCACTTATCTGTCAAATCTTCATCAAGGGAATTATCCCTTTCACATCTCTATTATTTTTTGCCATCATTTTAATTCAACGGATTGTCATGAATTGGATGCACAGCAAACAGCATTAGTAACATCTGAGCACCTTTTAATTAGCTCGGGTGCTATATCCACTAAGGATTTACCCCAGATGGCTGAGGGCCTGAAGCAGTGCAAAGTCTCCTGGTGGGGATTAGAGCAGCAAAAAGCATTTACAACCAGACCTTCAGAGAGACAACAAGTAGCTAGAATTGCCCCCAAAATACTAGTTAGACAGGGAGCATAGTCAGGATGGCCAATAACCACGATGATTCATACGTCTTGGTTGCAACATCTACCTGTAAAACCTGAGAAAGACCTAGACTCTGAAGCAAGATGATCAACCATATTTATTCAAAATGGTCTTAATGAAGAGTGTGGGAGCTCAAAGTACAGAATCTTAGGAGCCAGACCCACAAGGCACAGGGACAGAGCAAGGAGACAGCACTCTTTCATTGGACACCACTGTCTACAACCACCTTGCTTGGGAGAAAATTAAAAACTCAGAATTGGGAAGAAGAGAAGAGTCCCTATATAGGGCCTGGGAAGAAAAATCAGTCCTTAAAGGAATGGTTTGTTTGTCTAGACTCTAGTTCCCTTTAGTCCACCCTTGCAGATGAGTGATTTTTGTAGAGCCAAAACTCTTTTTGCTGCCAAAATGTCCTTGTGGAGAACAACACCCAGGCCAGACAGAAGCTTTTTGCTTTGGTTAAAGATGCTGACATAATCCTGTGAAAAATAGAAGATGGAATTGCTTGAGTACCTGCTATGGAAAATATCCCATTGCAAATGCTTATATTATTACAGATCATATTCTTCATTTAATCATCTTTGGGGACTGTTGCTCACAACGATTAAGACAATTTCCAAAGGCAGGATAGAATTACAGTCAGTTTAAGACAAGCTTTCTTGGAGCCCTCTGCTTGAGTCAGGTGCTGATCTGAAAGCAGTGGGGGTCGCTGTAATGATCTGACATAAGGTAATGTTTTTGTTTGCATTGATATAATAAAATGGCATTGGCTGCATGCAAGAAACAATATAAGCAGTGATTTAGAGAATTAGGATGAAATGTATTTGGAAGAAATTCAGGTAATAAAAATAAATGCAACTAGCAGCAGGTATTTCTCCAAGATCTCATAGCCTATACAAGGTGTGTCTACATGTGCGCTTTACTGTGCAGAAGCCTATTTTACTGTGAATTAAAGCATGACGTAAAAATCATGCGATTACACTAATACACAGCAAAAATAGGCTACTGTGCATTAAGAGTCACTTAAAAACTCTGTACATTCATTATTGCACATTAAGGTAGCCTAATGCACATTTCTTGAGTAACTCACACTGGAGGTACTAAATCTAAAGCGCATTAGAAAAAGTGCCTTAATGCATGTGTAGACACACCCACAGTCAGCTAAACTGAACTTGTGAAATATTACTGTCTATAGTAGTACTTTCAGATGAATCTCGTTATTAGGAACATTATTTTGTAGAATTTTTATTTTGCTGCTCTGATTGAAAGGGATATACGAGATGACTCACCTCATGATTTCAAAGAAACTTGTAAAGTATGGACCAAATGGAGTAATTATTTCCTTTTATGAGCCAAACTAAGAAGTTAGATGTCAAAAAGTCACTCTATTCTCTCTCTGCTACTGAGACGGCAAGAGATAATAAAGTGAATTATATTATACTATTGGGAAGAGATGAGGACTCATTAAGGATTTTGTATGTACAGAGGGACATGATTCATGGTTTAACGGCTATTAGAAGACAGATGTTAAAAATGAAGGCTGACTCGGAAGCCAGATTTCACTTCATACAATGCTAATGTGCACTGAGGCCTAATTTTCAGAAGCTCTAAGCACTCTCATAGCAAATTAAAGTCCATATGAGTTGCAGGTGGTCAGCCCACTGAAAATTAGCCACTAATAGTGTAAATGAAATGACTTTAGTTATCTCGGTTATCTATCTAAACAGGACTATGGGTCAGTAGGAAATAATGGCTCATCATGCATGCACCCATGAACTTTCTCCTTTTCTTTGAGGGGCTCTCCATCTGTTGGAAAAGATGTGTTTTCAGATCACTCACATATGACTCGTGTTTAGATACAGATTATGATTAGGCACAACCACATTGACCCATGGATAGACTGAGTCAAATCAGCTGCAATCCTGTTACTCATTATGTGAGCGGGGGTGCAAGAGAGTAGACATATTACTGATTGCCTCCTCTCTTTGGCCCCTACAACTGTGCCAGCACAGAGAATTCATAGGACAGCAGTAAATATGATCTGATTCCATTCACAGTCATGCAAATATAAAGCAGAATAAGTAAGATCAGAATTAGGCCTAAGGCATTTAGCTAAAATCAAGTTCAGTTCCAGTTCAAGATCTGATACATCCACTATCTGGGGACTACAGTATATCCTGCAATGTCAGGAGGGTGATCTAATAGCTTTTTGCATTTCTATAACCACATCCTATGAACCTAAAGAGTAAATATGTTTACTGATAAGAGAGGGTGCTAGATACACTGTGCTCACTACATTTTCTCCTCTTGGCAAGAGACAGATAGAGAGACATTTAAAGGATATACTGGATAATGCAGTAATTTGAGTCTTTTGTGATAAATCACCATCTTTGAGGCAGATAAGTATAAGGTTAGTATCTAATCACTTCAATACACTTTCCTGCCCAGGGAAATCAGAAAGACTGTAGTTGATTTTGAATGCTGACAGCATTTTACATAAAAAGAAAAAAAATGTTGTTTTATTTTAAACAAAATGTGGTCTCAAAAATTTTGGGGACATATTCCTGAATTAAATATATCTATACATATACATAGAAGCCATTATATTTAAAAAGCATTCTGTTCCCAGGTCCACTTGGGGGAGGGAAGGAAGGAAAGAGAGCAGTGGAGAGAATGTTTAAATAGCTTCTTGTTTTTCACTCACAGGACAGATGGCATGCAAGTTAAAAAAAAATAAAAACCATCTGAGATAACATAGCAGCTGCACCATATATGGTGTAATATATAGAAAGTAGAATGGACCACAGGACAGGGCACTGGACTAGAAGTGTGGAATATAAATAATATATTCCTGACTCTCCCGCTAGTCTATCTCAGTTTGGGCAAATCAAATCTTGTAGCCATACCTCAGTTCCCCTATAAAACAAGAATAATGATCCGTACCTTACTTTGTAAAGTGCCTTGAGATTAACAGATTAAAAAAAAACATAAGAGCTTTGTTTTCTGTGAGGGTCATTAGGTCTATTAAAGGCACACAAAGCATTTTCATTCACTGACCAGTGAGCATGCTGCTGACTTGAACGAAATTCTGTGTCCTTTCATTGAGGATATTACTCCTGCTTTGGATTTCTCATTGTGAAAAATTCCTTACCAATTTATGTTATCATAATTATCAGTGTTTTTTTGGTACTGCCAAAATGCCCACTAAGATATTTCACTCAAAACTTGACCCACATGAAATGTCCAGAGCACCGGATATAATATTGAAGTTCGTGGATTTGTGGAAAACGTGTCCATTAAAATTCAGCTCCTTTTTGAGACAAATATAGGATATAACATATAATTTCTATTGCACTGTGCCTTTTTTGTTTCAAGAGGCCAATCAATTATTTTTACATATTTTTGACCTTAATACAACTTCTCTGTAATGCTGTTTGCTCTCTCTTCCAGGGTTGTAGCAATGCAGCCAAGCGCCCATGGCATGGGATAGTGAGGACTTCCAGTTGCTGCCATGTCACATCACAATTGCGCAGTTGCTGGTGGCAGCCATCTTTTGTTGATTACTTTTTCTTTTTGTTGGTGCTAGTTGTTGCCCTAGTCATCTCACCCTAGTTACGCCAGTGCTGTCTTACAAATGCTTTGCCAGCACTACTCTCTCCAGCAGTAAAGTAAAAGCTATTCAGAGTCCTTTCTGCTTTCAGGCCAGGCACACACATTCAGGGACATTGGGGGAGGTTAGATTGCATTATAAATGACCACCCAATCTGACTTAGTTCATCCGGGTGCAGACATTACATTTAGATTGACCTAACTAGGGATCTAAATGCAAACTGTATAGAAGTTCAGGAAGTTAAGGTTGGTTTAACAATGGCTGACCCAATCTAAGTTAACTTATCTTGGAGGTAGTCTAACTTAGATCGGTCTAGCGAGACTGATCTAACTGAAATTCTGTACAGTTCCCAGTGCAGCCCTGGGGCTGGGAAAGCCCAGCCACTGGCCCCAGCCCCAGGACTGCATTTTTCCCACCCACCCACCCTGGCACCAGGCTATTTTTAGGCCCCTGGCCCTTAAGCCCTTCCCCACATGGACAACCTTCTCCTGCAGACCAGCCAGATCACAAAACCCCACCCCACAGGCCACTCCCAGTGCCAGTTTTACCTGCATTTGCTGGTGCCAGGAGCCAAGGAAGTAAGTTGGGGCGGGGAGAAGGGCAGGTAGTACTGAGGGAGTGGTAGCTTTGCCAGGGAGAAAGAGGGTTTTTTTGTCTGGGGTAGTGGTGGGTCAGGTGGCTAAAATTAGCCTTTGGTCCTGGGAGAGAGCCCTGTCATCTCCCCAACCCTCCCATGGACCCCACCTGCTGCCCTAGTCCCCTCCATGGACACTGCTAGTTCCCTGATCCCCCCATTCAGGCCCTGCTTGTCCCCCTGAGGATTTCTGCAGATCCCACTATCCACCCTGATCCCTTCAAGCCTCATTGCAGGTTCCAGGTAACCCCCAATCCCCCTGTTTCTCCCTGTGGACCTTGCTTGTCCCTCTTGATCCTTCTGATCTCCCCATTGACTCTGCTTTCCCCCTGATTCCCCTATAGACCCCACTTGCCCCCAATCCCCTCAAGTCCCTCCACAAATTCCACTTTCCCATCTAATCTCTCTGAGCCCCTCTGGAAGACTTCACTTGCTCCCTGATCCCCCTCAAGCCTCCCTGCTAGCCCTTGCATCCTGACTTACCTTTGATCAATCTAACCTCCCCCTAACCTCCCCAAAATGTCTGTCACAGAGAGGTTTATATAACCTAGTTCCTTAGTTTCTTTCTTTCATTCTTTTATTCTGTTCTTTCGTTCTTTCTTTGTACTAGTGATTTAGTAATTGACATTAATCACGGGGAAAATTCCTTATAATTACTGTAACTGCAATGTAATCTGCAAGGAGATAGTCTGTATTATACTTCTGATAAGTGAGAACATAAAAAAAAATGATATCTACTTCCAAAGGATCTGGCCTAGTGGCAGAGGTTACATTGATTTTAATCTGTTCTGACTTTTCAAAACAGTCCAATTGGAACCTCTTTCATAGCCATTTTATTTATTTTCCCCCTATCATGTCCTTAGAAAAAGCCACCTTATGTTATCAGTTTAACACTGAAATTAGTGTTGCACCTCTCCTGAAACTTAAGAATTCTATTGGTTTTGCAGTTACAGCATTAAAGTGAGTTAATTTTATGTTACATGTATACTGCCCCTAGGTATATACCAGATCTTGTATTTGCTTATTTGGCATGGGGTAGTGGAGAGAAAGGATAGCTATGCTCAATCCTCTGAGAATTTGAGAGGAGAAATCTTTCAGATTCACTCTGCTTTCCCTGTTTTCTCCAATTAAGATGGCAGGTCTGCTTCTTGACTGCCTGTACACAGAACAAAATGGGTACAAGGCTCTAGCATTTTGCTCTGGTAGTGTTCTACACCTACCTTGTACTTGCTTTGCATATCTGTAAATGGAGTGAAGCATTAGTTCCTTTTCCTTCCTTCTTGTTTCTCCTTAATATGCACTAGATATGCATGGTGTGGAGGGTTAGGAAATTCCTTTGTGATTGAAGTTGTGCTATGGATAAATGCTTATGAACCAATGTGCTTGACATCCTGCTGGTCTCAGGAGACATTACAATGCTATGTTAGTAATCATAAAATAAAGGACAACCTGGGTGTTTTTCTTAAATATTATGTATTCTGTGAAACATCTCATTGCACATTAAATATTGTCAATATTCAAGACTGCCAAAGGGATTTTAAGGCTACAGGCCCTATGTGTAAGTATCTACTTTGTTAGGGTTACCATACATCTGGGTTATCCTGGACATGTCCTTTTTTTAGATCCTTCCATCTCCGTTCGGGGGGTTTTTTTTCAAATATGATCAAATGTCCGGGATTTTGGTCAGCTTTTTCCTGGCACTTCCCAGTTTGTGTGGACAGGATGGGCGTGTGAGGTGGGCAGTTGCCTGCCAGCACTGGGGGAAGTGCCAAGTGCCGGGGCTGCAGCAGGGCAGGGGAGATGGGGGGCATATTTCTGCTCCTCCAGAGGGGATAGGAGGTGGGGAGGCCCTTTCAGGGGACAGCAGGGAGGTGCATTTCTGGGCTGGCGGCACTGGAACCAGTGCCCATGCTCACAGGGGAAGAACTGCAGGTCCAGAGTGGGGGGCACTGACACGGCTGGGGAGACAGAGAGCCATGGGCCAGGGCAATGGCAGGACTGGGAAGGGCACGGGACTGCAGGTCATTGGTGAGAGGCACTGGTAGGGCCAGGGGTAGGGAGTGAGGGGCAGCAGGAGGACCAGGAGAGGGGAGTGAGGGGCAATGGAATGAGCAGGGGCAGGGCACCGACATATCATTACTCCCCTACAATCTTATACCCCCCACCACTTCCACAACAGGTGTCCTCTTTTTTGGAACTGGAAATATGGTAACCCTATGCTTTGTAAACCTCATAGGAACATGAGATAGGTAAACATAATGCTTATAGGAAACATTGTTATTTTGCACTGTGGTGAAGGTGAAAAAGCAGCACCAAGGCACTGTTTATCAGAGTGAAGATGCTCAAAATTATGATTTGAGAGGAGCATTCTTCAGTTAAATGGCACGTATTAGGGATTACACTACACAGGATGAGAGACGTGCACATATTGTGCCCCATCATCCTTTCTTCTCATCTTTTCTTCTTTTTGAACTAGATCCCCAAAGTAGCTTGGAGGATACTTTATTTATGTGCCTGCTAGTTCAGGGCCCTCATACCAATTCATCATGTTCCTGCCTTGTGCCATCTGTTTTAAATGAACAACTCCGCCTGCAACTTTCTGAAGTATGTGTGTTTGCTATTATGTAGATTAATGCAAAATATGTTAAAAAAACAACTATGGAGTACATTGTGCTTATGTGCCCAGTCAACCTCACTCAGAATCCATCATTTTGCATGAAGTAAATATAAATAACTCTCCAACAGCACAAGAAAAATTTAGAGTTGTGCTCTACTAAGAGCTATACCAATTCTTAACTTACCTGCCACAAGCTAGATATTAGCTGATTCAGGGTATTAGGTATAATCATTTAAATGAACTTCCCAATTTCCAGGTCCATAGATAATCCTGCCACTCACATAACAGTGAAAGAGTATAAGATATAAATGTACATAGAATATTCATACTCTGAATATTGTAGCGCTATATTAATTTATGACAAATAATTTACTCCAACCATTGTATTTCACTCTTCTTTGCATGCGGTTGGCAATTTTTCCAGAGTATTTAGGACTTTTCAATAACCAGTTCCTCATCAGCAGAGCTCTACAAAAATCAGTACACTGTTGTTTAATTACACTAATAACACAATATTGTTTTGATACTCTGCTTTGAGAATTCACATGATGAACCAACACGGTGCAAAGCACAGATTCAACATTTAATCACTTTATATATGATCTACAAATTGTTTTCAGTAAATACACAAATAATCAAGCCAAAATGTTGCAGAGGTTAAGCAAAAAGAGGTTGTCAACCTTGATAAATAAAAGTCATTGCATGTTGAAGTAAAATATTGAAGACTTTAATTAGATGGCCTGATCTTGCTAATGATATTAACTTTACTGAGTGTAGTCCCTTTAGCCCAAGGTACCCCTTTCATTCAAGGCTCTAAGCACACACATTAGAAGGAAATGTTCATGGGATCAGGCCTGGTTAGGCTTTATTTAATTTACCAGCAAAAAAATTGGTACATCATAGTGGTGATATAGAATTGTGAACAGCGTACTTAACATGCACAAATAAGTCTATCAGCTGCACATATAAAAATTACAAGAAGAAAAGGAAAAAGGAAAAACAGACACTATTTTAAGTTGACTTAAACTCTCTCAAATTTCTTCCTCTTTCTGCTCAAAGCAAAATCAGCGAGGTTTGATGCTTTCGCAGTTTATACACTGATGTTCCATTTAGATGAACAAAAATACTTGCAGAAATCCATGACGTTAAAGGAAGAGTAGTACAGTTCAATAGCTAAATAGACGCAAAGATCTTTAAAGAAGAACATCTGAAAAATTTCAGCACCTTACATCTGCTCCAAAAATTCATTTCACTGCTATCAGTTGCGATAAGCAGCCTTCCTCACTGATGAAGCTATAAGATGATAATGTCATTCAATAACTCTCACACCCTTTCCTGCTTTTTGTCCAGTGCAGGAAAGTAAGGGTTTTCTTGTCGTGTGGACACAGAGGAAATATCCAGCAAGCAAATACTGACCCTCGCATGCAAACAGGTCCATATCCTTTTTCCGCTTGACAACTTCCTTCCTGCCTGCTAGGAACAAATCTACTCTTCATTTTTCCGGAGTTCTTTATACAGGCCAGTCAGAAAGCCCTTGGGTAGAAGACAAACATTTTATTAATGTAAACTTCATCTAACAGCTGGATAATCATGCAGTGAGGCTCAGATTTACAGCAGAGAATTGTTTGCTTCTTTTAACTATAGTGATACTGGAGCTGAGTCACTAAATACTCCATGCCGGGGAATAACGCAGAGTTTACAGAGCTATCTGCCCTCTGCATAAACTAAAAAATCAAATCAAATCAAATCAAATCTGCATTTTCTGAAGGTATTTTCTAAATAGATTTACATTTTTAAAATGTAATTACTTAAGTTACTTGAAATAGTGTTCGTTTGCAGTATTATAGTCTTTTCACCATCCTGGATGGAAATAGTTTCTTTATCTACATAAAGTGATGAGTATTATTCAGTTTAATTAGGTTTACCAAAACCAAGTCCTAGCTCTAAGCTTCATATATTGGATCCTTTATAATTATACTGACCCAGGAGCAACTCAGAGAAGGGACTACCTGTGAGAATCATAGTTCATGTCCTACTTTCCACTTGCTGCTAGGAGAAGTAACTTACTGGAGGCCCAAAAAAGGATGGAATTTACTTTTTCTGACCCATTGACCTAGCTGTACTGCTGGAGGTGTCAGGAGCAAAACCAGCCTATTCCTCCCATCAACTGCTTGAGGTGATAATATTGCGCAGAACACATTTGCTGTTCTTTCATCTTTTTGTATAAACACAATGAACAATATGGGTATACAGGCTAAAGAAAGGAGTGGCGACGAGAGTTTATTTCCATGTTGACTACATTAGGATCAGTCACAAATTAGCCAGTTATTACAAATAATTCTAAGACCTGGACATTTACCTTGTCCTGAAGGATGGTATTGAATATCCAGTGTAAACAGTTGATACTGGAGAGTCACCTCTCTAAAGCTAATCTGAAAAAAGTGTTCTGAGTTTGGGATACCCATGTTATACTTCCTTTGCGTGCACATATAAGTGATGACACTAAGTATACGGAAGCATCAGACCAATCCTATCTTGTTTGATGACATTAGAAATTTACTAAAAGTGTTACAAGTCAGTGTCTAGATAAGCACTAGAATAGTAAGAATGTTGCCGTGCCAGATAAAGCTACAAAATGGTCACAAAGACAGAGGAGAAACTTCATAGGCAATATCCCTTGCCTGAACTTGAGACAACATACTTCCATTTTTATAGGCAGTAAGACGCAAGCCCCAAAATGAAGAGAAATGTTTATTCTGTCTTCCAAAACTGCATTTGCAAACAAAGGTCCACTTATTTACTGCTCCCACTCCTTCTTTCAGTTTTTTAATCTAATACTTTGTCTCCAGTAGTGCATTCATTTCTCTGCCTATGAAATAGGGGCAATGTATGGCTTGGTATCTCTCTAACTTATGTCCTCAAGATAAATGCAACGTTGTGGACTCAACATTTTTACTGGAAGTCTTACAACATGTGTTATTCTTCTCCTGGAAATCCTGGAAATACAACAGCCTCTCAGTTTTCTAGCCTTCATGGCTGCACAGAAAACTTGAAAATGTGAACCCAAAGATTCAAGAGTTAGAACATTAATAAAAGGATTTTCATGTGTGTCTGTGTACATCATTTCATTATTTTAAGTCAGTCTTTGGGTCCTGACTCATGAGATTCAAATGCTTGTATATAGCAAATATGTCTTCAGTAGGCCACTTGCTACTCTCCCTTTGCCATTTGGAGCTTTCATTTTCATCCTGTCTTCATACATATTTAACACCTGTAATAGCCAACTGTTTTCCAGAGATGCTTGTCTCAGATACACATGGGTGGGTCTTCCTGCTATTGAAATGTTCAGCTGACTGCTTATTTCGCTTACACTTAAAATCAAGAGTAACACAGGAATCAGCACAGTTACTACTACTACTACTACTATTAGTGGTGGTGGTGGTGGCACCTCCCACCCCTGCCAGGTTCTGGCTGTGTGTTTGCTGAGCCAGAGCTAGTTGCACCGTAAGAGAAGCATATATGTTGGCACTGTATGGCTCTCTTCGCACCCCACTCCCCTCAGGCTGCATGCTGCCCAGAGTCTGGAGCCATGGCTAGGCAGAGGAGCTGTGTGGGTGGCTCTGTGACAGCCCAGAGGTGGAGCCAGCTAGGCCCTGGGCTGGAGCAGCAGAGCATGACCTCTGTTCCAGCAGGCTACTGTGAGGAGGGGGTGCAAGGGGAAGGGCTGCAAAGCATCCTGGGATGCTGCAAGACTGCAAAGTAACTTGAGTCAGGAGGGGATCTGGAACAGAAATTCAATATACCAGTTTAACCTAAATCAGTTAAGTCTGATACTACATCCATTTAGATTTATCATAAACTGGGTTCAGCCATTTTGAACTGGGTTCAGCCTGCTTATGTGCACTGAGCTTCTGTTCTGCTACAGGTTTAAACCTGTTTCTGATCACTTATGCTGATTTACGTGCAATGTCTGTCCCTAGCCCATGTAACATATAGTAGCAATAAGACCTTCCAAATATGAAATTTATCACTTGTCCTTCTTATGATTTTACTATTCCACTGTCTTTCTGTCCCTGTATTGGTGTTAATCTTAATTTAGAGCCATCTTTATTTGAACTGTAATATGCTATGCAAATGTAAGACAATATGGTACTTAAGTAAAAAGCACATCAACAAAAACAATAAATTAAAAAATGCTTAATGCATAATTAATTTTTCTGTAGCAGTATTTCATGTCATAGTAAAATTTGAAATACTTCCTGCTTAATTTTGGAGCTACTAAAGGTAAACCATACCAGCTCATAGATTTCCTTTATTGACTTCCATTAAAAATCATGAAACAGTAGCCCTAATTAATGTTGGTTATTTTATCTGTATTACCTTTCCTTGCAGCTTGTATGTATTTATAGCAAAGACAAGAAAGGCGTTGTGCCAATTAAACATAAAAGTTATATTTGTCCTAATGTGGCATTTCAGTGCTTCGCTTTCCTTAATGATGTCTGACATTTTTATGAGGTTCTTCAAAAGACAGAAAAATGTATAAGTTATGGAGCAAAGCGTGGTTCAGTTCATAACTGGATAGTTGTAGAAACAGGAACAGCAAGTCAAAATGGAATGGCAATAATCAATATGATCTGAAGGTGGAAAGATCACAGGTGGTAAATACTTTTATACTGGAAAAGGGCTAACATGATCCCCATTTTCAAAAAGGGGAGGAAGGAGGACCCGGGCAACTATAGGCCAGTCAGTCTCACCTCCATCCTTGGTAAAGTCTTTGAAAAAATTATCAAGACTCACATTTGTGAGAGCCCGGCAGGGCAAATTATGCTGAGGGGAAACCAGCACAGGTTGTGGCGGGCAGATCGTGCCTGACCAATCTAGTCTCTTTCTATGACCAGGTTACAAAACGCCTGGACGCAGGAGGAGGGGTGGATGTCGTATACTTAGACTTCAGGAAGGCCTTCGATACGGTATCCCACCCCATACTGGTGAACAAGCTAAGAGGCTGTGATGTAGATGACTGCACAGTCCGGTGGGTGGCGAATTGGCTAGAGGGTCGCACCCAAAGAGTCGTGGTGGATGGGTCAGTCTCGACCTGGAAGGGTGTGGGCAGTAGGGTCCCGCAGGGCTCGGTCCTTGGACTGATACTCTTTAATGTCTTCATCAGCGACTTGGACGAGGGAGTCAAATGTACTCTGTCCAAGTTTGCAGATGACACAAAGCTATGGGGAGAAGTGGACACGCTGGAGGGCAGGGAACAGCTGCAGACAGACCTGGATAGGTTGGACAAGTGGGCAGAAAACAACAGGATGCAGTTCAACAAGGAGAAATGCAAAGTGCTGCACCTAGGGAGGAAAAATGTCCAGCACACCTACAGCCTAGGAAATGACCTGCTGGGTGGCACAGAGGTAGAAAGGGATCTTGGAGTCCTAGTGGACTCCAAGATGAACATGAGCCGGCAGTGTGACGAAGCCATCAGAAAAGCCAATGGCACTTTATCATGCATCAGCAGATGCATGATGAATAGGTCCAGGGAGGTGATACTTCCCCTCTATTGGGCGCTGGTCAGACCGCAGTTGGAGTATTGCGTGCAATTCTGGGCACCACACTTCAAGAAGGATGCGGATAACCTGGAGAGGGTCCAGAGAAGGGCAAGTTGTATGGTCAAGGGCCTGCAGACCAAGCCCTACGAGGAGAGACTAGAGAAACTGGACCTTTTCAGCCTCCGCAAGAGAAGGTTGAGAGGCGACCTTGTGGCTGCCTTTAAGTTCATCACGGGGGCACAGAAGGGAATTGGTGAGTATTTATTCACCAAGGCGCCCCCGGGGGTTACAAGAAACAATGGCCACAAGCTAGCAGAGAGCAGATTTAGATTGGACATTAGGAAGAACTTCTTCACAGTTCGAGTGGCCAAGGTCTGGAATGGGCTCCGGAGGGAGGTGGTGCTCTCCCCTACCCTGGGGGTCTTCAAGAGGAGGTTAGATGAGTATCTAGCTG
This sequence comes from Alligator mississippiensis, assembly GCF_030867095.1. Lineage (NCBI taxonomy): Eukaryota > Metazoa > Chordata > Crocodylia > Alligatoridae > Alligator > Alligator mississippiensis. Next base: position 247,259,672 of record NC_081825.1, read on the forward strand.
GGGTCATCTAGACCCAGCACTCTTTCCTGCTTATGCAGGGGGTCGGACTCAATGATCTATTGAGGTCCCTTCCAACCCTAACATCTATGAATCTATGAATATACTCAGAATTAGACTGTGGAACTCACTGCAACAAGCAGCTGTTGTAGCAAAGGACTCACAAAGATTAAAAAGCAAGATTGGATTAACCAAAATATCCAGCTATCCTGTGAAAGCAGGAATATCCAGTGTTTATAGCTGCTTTCTTAACAGAAATTTTGAAAAGTGTTTCGATGTTTCATGTTTCCGACCCAATTGTCAGAAATTAAGATAAGACATAGTGGCTGCTTCTGCATGAGACGCTACATCACCGTAGTGATGAGCTACGGCAACATAGTTTGTTGCTACAGCAACAAAGCATGAGTGGGCACAAACCATGACACTGCCGCCACTGCTCAATAGCAATGAGCTATTGCAGAGTAACTCGTTGCTACTGCACAGTAGGGTCAGAAATGACCCATGCACCACTGAGACTGCACAGCAACAACTGTGCAGTTGAGGGCACATGTAGACACACCCAATGTCCCACAGCTGTCTACCTGAGGGTTCTTTCTCCTTCCTCTGGATGGTATTGCCCTGATCAGTATTAGCAAAGGCTAGTTGATAGGACAAACCTCAGGGCTGATCAAATATAACAATTCCTATATTTCTAAATGAGAACATTTTAATAATATAGATAAACACAGGCTAAATTCTGCTCTCAATAATGAGAACATGAACAAGGCATGCCCCCAGTGGCTGGGGGGGCACAGCTGCGCTGGCGGCAGCAGGAACACAGCAGTGGGACCCGCATGCACCCACTACACGTTGCCCCTGCGTGCAAGTTTGCAATGACTTCCTCAGCTAAAACTCTAGGTTCTCTAACAACAGGGCAAACAACATTGACTAATATGAAAATTATTGTGTCAAATTTTGCTAGTATACAGTAGTATAAATAGTAGTATACTAGTACAGTGTAAGTGTAGAGTAATTCCAGTGGCACACAGTAAGGCAGATTTGGCGTATTTTTGTTTAAGTGTTGTCTGCAAGTTCAAGTTGTCAGTAGATTCATTTTCCTGAATATAAAGGTCACAAATCTTTTTGCACTTGTTTCCTTGTTCTCTGTAGGAGTTCCCTGGAAAAGCCCCTATGTTTCACTCAGGATGGGAGAGGTTTTTTTAAGCATTTAATTCTTTCATTCAGTCTTGTTCTTTTTTAAGCAGGAAAGTCTGTTTGAAGTATGGAAACTGTGACACTTGAAATGCCTGAGTCTCATTATAGCAAAGACCTCTGGTCAAAATGAGGATAGGAACTGGAATTGGAAGTATTTATTTTCCAACAATCTTAGGCTCAAATCTTTGACTCATAATTTACATTAATAAGTTTCAAAACCATGTAATGAATAACAATATGCACCTAATTAACACAATAATGAATGAACAATCTGTTGACAGCTCTCAACTATACATACAGCTACACATACTTCATCACTCAGATCAGACAGATGGGAAGACCCATTAAAACATAGCTCTAGAGGCATCAGGGATTAAATCTGCCCCCACTGAAGTCAATAGCAAAACTAATACACTTTAATGGGGCCAGGACTCATTCCAGTTAAGTCAGAGTTGTTTACCTCAAGCCCATGAAGCTACAGGGAACACAAATTGGAAATATTATTTAAAATGCCTCTTACCTCCTTAGCTGCTAGGAAAGAACATGACTTTAAGACCAAACAGAAATACAGAAATGTAAAAGCCTGCAAAACCTATAAGAAAACTAACCATTGCTTTTAATTCAAGTTCCCTGGCCCCACAAAATGCTCCTTCGCAATAAATCAGAACAGACTCTGACATACGATGCTGAACGTGCATTACAGCTGAGTATATAATGACTGATCCATTTGTCTCTATATGAGCTACTGGCTCTGGGCACTTTCACATATGCTCCAGGGGTGGCAGGGTGCAGGGCAGCACTTTAATTAAAGTGGATCTGAAAGCCACTCTAATTAAAGCACCGCAGTGTCTCATGTATCAGCGTCCCCACACTTCAAACTGGCAGTGGGGGCACTTGAACTAAAGCTCGTTCAACGAACTTTAGGTTGAGCGCCCCCACCACCATTTTGAAGTACAGGGATGCTGATACATGAGACTCAGGAGGCTGCTGGAATGCAGTAATTACCACACTCTAGCAGACACAGTTACCTGAGTCTGCTCCAACACGCTGTAATTACAGTGCATCGGAGCAGCCTCTGTATTCATGTACAGGCACCCTCTGGCTCTGATCCTTCTCTTTCTTACATTGGTATCAGTCAGCAGTGTTGTTGACATAAGATCAGTGAAACTATGCCAGTATAAGATTATGGTGATAGCAGAACTGGACCCTTGAAGATGAATGATTCTGTACAAAACCAAATATTGTTTCTTTCCAACATATCTTTCTTATTCAGAAAAAAGGGGAAAAAAATTTAAGCTTAGCTCTGAGAAGATAAAACACTATTTCTCCTTGAACTGTGCATTGCACCTAAACATAGACAATTTAAAAGAAAAACCAGATTGACTTCTGTTGCTGAATTTTTAAAATACATTATCTTTTCAAGTGTATGTATGTAAAACGCCAAAAAAGATAGTGTGAGAAAGACGTTCATAAAGTTAAAGCCAGGCAATATGTATAAGGGCCTTGTTATACCTTACAATGAACTGCACAAATGTTAATTGCTGTTAGTGCTAGATTGAGTTTGGAGCAGCCACGTGTTCAGGCCATCAGATCCCTGAAGATCTGAAAGGTAAAACTCCCCTAGCCCATTCTGGGCTTCTCCCCTGCCCCTAGGGCTCCCCCTCTGCCTCTCAGGGTTTCTCCCCTGCCCTCCCCCTGACCCCTTCTACTTAGTTGTGGCTGCTCATGCTGTCTGTCCCAGAGCAGCAGGCAGGTTAACCTTTCCTTGTCTGCCTGGCCCTCACTGCTGCTACTGGTCTGCTGTTCTCCTTCTCTCTGCTAAAACAGAGAGCAGCAGCCCTGGAAGTGACAGCCATGCAGGCAGGTTAACCCTTCCCTGCTTGCTCACCTGAGACAGACAATGCTGGCAGCCATAAGTAAATGGTAGGGAGTTGGGGGTAAGGATCTGGGGTGCTGGGGAGTAAAACAGGGGCAGTGGGCCCAATCTGGGCCAGCTGGGGAAGGGGGTCAGGTGGTGTTTTTACACGAAGGTGTAGCACAAATTGGGTAACATGGATTAGACATAATCCTGCCCTGGAGGGGTGTAACTTTGAGTCGCTGTGCTTAAAATTAGTTTCAGGTGTTAATGTGCAGACAATCCAGGTGTTAAGAGCTCCAGGAGCTGCCCAAAATTACCATGTAACAAGGCCCTAAAGCACTGTTTGTATAATAAATAACAAAGCTGTAGATATAGAAATTTGACCCTTTTTACAGAGGAATTATTGTGAAGATGTTAAAACTGGGCCCAATAGAACTTGTTTCTTTTTTATGTTGATAAAGGAAAGAAACAAAACTAACTGCCACTTTATTTAAGTTAACTAAGTTAAAATGTTGTCCATCCATGTACTACACATGTTACCCACTGGGCCAAAAACTTGAGTGCTGCTGATTTAGAGTGGTCAAAAAACATAAAAGTCTATTGCTTTATGGAGACCTCCTACACACGTTGGGAGCCTAAAAGAAAAGAATTAATATACATTTTAGTGCCCAAACTAGTGTAAAAGACTACTACATAGGCAGTTTGGAAGACTTCAGGGTGTCTTTAAGATCTGTACGGTCCAAAAGTAGTCTTCCCACAAACTATAACTGAGGTATGTGGTGGGGCAGTGGGTGTGGCAAAACATTGCTCTGTTTCTTCCATGTAGATAAGAAAATGACTTATATCATTAAGGCTATAAACAAATAATATGGATCACCTGTGCCAGGATTTGACCCAGCACCCCTGATCTGATTCATTGAGTGAAATGGATATTTTGGTTGTCCTGCAAAGATGTCCTCCTGCTGGTCTCTTGAGCAACAGGAGCTCCATCTGCAAGGCAATGGTACATTACCATCAAATGGGGAAACTTCAGGTTTCTTTGCTTGCATAGGTATACCCAGGAAACACCCATTGGGTTGTGCCTCGGCAAGCAGGGAGCCCTGGGGCTCCTTCATTTGCAGAGGCACACCCTGAGTCAGGGCACAGCAGCATGATACACACCTGGGAAATTCCCTGCTGGGAGATCCTTGGGGCTTCAGCAAACAGGAGAGCCTAGGCAGCTGCTCCCAAGGTTTCAAGGGCTTAATCCTTAACACCCTGGGAATGGGAATTACTGACACATGCAGGATCAGGAGAGTCTGCCTAGGGCAGCTGAGGAGCAGGGGCAGCCCAGGATTCCTGCGCTCTCCCACTGTAAAGCAAACAGACATCTAACCAAAAAAGAGGCACAACTTTATACTACCTATTGACTCTGCCACAATTTTTTGGCATTTGTGGTGTGACAAGGGACATAGACATCTGTTTCCTTGGCCTCTGCATGGCACAAAGGCAAAGACTGTTTCCAGCCTAAGACTGTCAGTTCAACACCTTTTGCCAACACACACTGAGGCAGCACACTGTTGTCCTGAAAAAGAAAACTTGTACTAATATTCATATATGCTCACCATATACAATGTACTGATTAAAATATTTGCATGAAATGTTTGTACATTTATAACTGTCACTATGCTTCTTCTCCTTAAAGAAAAGGTATCAGCACTATTTATATTATTTATAATCATCCATTCCCGTGAACCCTTACTCATGTAAGTAACCACACTGAAAATGAATCATGTGAGTGTGAATAAAAGGACTGACCACAAAAGTAGAGATTTGCAGGAGTGGTCACTAAATTATCAATAAAGTTTTTTTTCTTTTAAAAAAGATCTTGATTGGTAAGAAGCTGTATTTCAGTGGTAGTTGTCACATCTCCTTTTAACACTACGTACTGAAATGTAATAAATGTTAACTTCCATATACACTGGCTTTATAATGATCCGTAAACAACTTTTATTACTTTTAAATGAAAACAAAATGAAGACCTGAAATCCAGTGATAAGGAATTGATTTCTGGCAGACAAGCAAAATTGTTTGGTCTATTTTTATGGATGACATAATTAGATTCAAACCCCATAAACAATGAGCATCCATTTCAATACTTTTTCTGCACTGCTTAGGTCATGAAGCCCATCATAAACATTAATTAAAAAAAACTTCCCTTAGGTAAATCAAAGGAAGTACCACTGAAAATAACATAGGCAACAAAAGAAAGCTTAGATTATTTCCACACGAGTCTGCATAAAAGGCACAATATCAAGTACTTATGTAATCACTTGTATAATTTAACCAACTAGTGCTTCTGGCATTTGGAGGTTTTCAGTTACATTTTTAGCCAACCTTCTTCTTTCAGAAAAGGGTACTATATCTTTGGGACAGTGAGACTTGAGAAGATGCAGGACCTTACAGGATCAAGCCCTTAATTTGATTTAGTGATTAATTGACTCTTATATGCATCCAGAGACAACAATAGCTTCTCCACTGCCCTAGAAACAGACTAGCCCAATATATCAGACTACCAGAACAAAATGAAAACATAGCAGATCAGTACATTTCATGGAAATTTCTTACATGGCTAAATGCTCTGAATGGGTTTGGCTGTTGTTCTGATGGGTTGTTGTTGTCAGCCGCCAAGCCTTTCCACAAGCGGCAAATTACTTACATAGACAGCCATATTCTTACCTCATCTTTGGTTGTGCTTACATACTGCCACACATTTGGACTATCCTTTTGAGTGGTCAGTCCTGCTCTTACCTTCTCTATTGCAATTATAGTTAGAACTATTTAACATGCACATCAGCATGAGTGCCTGCTTACGTCTCCAGAGTTGTGGAATCATGACAATGCTGCATATCTTGGAAATCTTCTCACTGGTGCTAATATGCATCTGATCTTTCCTTCCAGCCAGGGTGTCAGTCATCTCTTATCAACAGCTACTAGCAACTGTTAGAGGTGACTCTCAACTCCCTAGCCTTTCATCATAACCTGTTTTTTTTTTTCTCTCTCTATTGACCATTGGATCACTATGCTTTAATTGTACTCACTAAAAGTAGGAGAATACCTGCTTTGTGGATGACTGGTGTCATTTTGAGGGATGTGTATGAATCTGACCACTTTAATTCAAAACATTAATTCATCTTTAAATTGTACTTTTCAAGCAACTTAATTTTACAAAATGTGTCTCTCTGCCAGTATCTTAGTCCATCAAAAGATTTTTAGAAAAACTTGAAAGGATCAATATCATGAAGTGGCTAGGAATTTGCTTTAGAATATGTATTTTCTTTTCTGCCTCTTGTTCTAGAAAGAATTGAATATGACTTGTCCTTCTGAGAGCCATACGTGCATGATGTACATTTCCTTCACTCATACACCAAGCCATTTATCTTTCAGCACTCTTGGAGGCAAAGTTTATTTTTGCTAACTCTGCTAAACCTATGAAACTGAAATAAGCATGACTGCAAACTGTGAGCTACTGTGTGAGCTTTAGTTCAGTTTTTAATGAGATGGCTGCTGCCATTGCAACCATCATAGAGTGTTAGTATTCGGTAAGTATGAGGGTCACCCTGAGACACCCTGAAATGTTCATTGGGACCACACAGACTTAGGCTATTGAAAACAACGGCATGGATGATTTCTTACCAGACTTCTAAGTACTAACATTGTAGAGAAACAGAATGGTATTTACATGCCTCAAAACATAACAAATGAAAATGTGAATAGAGCTCTTTTGAATCAGTGTTGCGGTGCTGCTGCTGTCACAAATTTATTCCTCTATGCCACCGTGGTCTCATTATTTGTTATACAGATGAGAAAAAAAATTAGAAGTTGGTTTAGACGTTATATTTCTCAGAATGGATACTGCTAAACAGTATTTTTCACACTCTGTGTGAACATGCATATGTGAACTTGTGTACGCGCATATGTAAACTGTCCACAATAGGGCTAACAATTACTGCACAACTTCAAACTGTTTCTTCTTGAAATATATTCATAAGTCCCCTATTAATTAATTTATTAACTCTTAATTAAATTTGGATGTTATATCACAGATTATGGGAGTGCTGATTAGATTAGGATCTAGTATTAAGGTAGAGTAATAGCCTCTTTTATTGAATGTATCCAAGGATCCTAAAAGTTTAAATATTCCCAAAGTGTACATGAACTAATATGCATTCTCTTTTGCAAGATTCTGAGTAAACCTTCAGTATCAGCTTCTGTTACTAAATCTCTGTTAATGTAGAGTGGATCTTGCTTAGACATTGAAACAAGCATCTTTATTACACATTTTATCAGCTCTGCTTTCTACGAAAGGTTAGCAGTCTTATCCTGCCTTATACTGAATTTATTTGTTTGGAAAAGGAATTGCGGTCTGAAAAGTCAGCACAAAAGGGTAAGTTGAGTAGTACAAGAACATTTCCACTCATGTTCTTTCAGAATTTTTTAACAAGTGGCTTCACTTCTCTATTGTGCCCAATTTTCACAGATGCTCTAGCCAACAGGTTTACTTTTAAGCTTTTTCAGTGAGCCAGATACTTTTATTTATTTTTGCAAAATAATAATGGAAAATGAGTGTTAATTCTGTTTGCTCACAGAAATTACAAAGAAAATACATTCAAATAACACATGCATATGAGAAAAAACTGTGGATAATTCATAAACAGAGAGGGGGAAGGCAAAAGATGTTGATTCTATGAATTATTCACCCAGCTCTATTTAGTAATCAGTAAGCCATCTCTATCTTTATATCATTCTGTACCATCATTTAGTCTTCCCTCTCACCTTGAAATTTCCAGTTCTGCAATCTGGATCTGGTTGACATTATTCCTGAAAGATCAGATATTACTATTACCTCTTAATGAAATAGCCATTTCTTTCCTATTTTCACCCTGATTATACAACTGGAGAGCAAATGAAACATGTATGTCCAGTGCACAAGTAGGTATGTGTCACTTAGGCTTTAAACAAACATCACAATTGCTGTGGCACTGGCTGTACTGCAACATGTCCTATGATAAAGATTGGTATATCCATGCATCTCCTTTTAAAGTAGTTTTAAAGAAAAGGGGCCCTGTGTGTTAAGTTGACAATCAGCTGATTGTCAGCCCGGGATGGGATGGCCCCAGGGATCTGGCTGGAAATCAGGGGTGTCCAGGCAGGAGTTGACAATTTGTTGATTTTTAAAACTCAGCGCCTAGCAGCTCTGGTTGGGCTGCCAGGACACAAGGGATCAGAGGCTGTATCCAGGGGGAAGCTAAAGGGCCTTCCCCACTGAGACTTTAAATCTTGAGAAGAGCCTCTGATCCCCCATGTCCTGGCTGCATGACTACAGCTGCCAGGCACAGGGTTTAAAGTCCCTGGTGGGGGAAGCCCTTTGGCTTTGGTTTCTTCCTCCCCTCTGCTGCAGGCAGCTGATTACTGGCCCGGGCCCAGTGTGGTGGGACTTTTAAAAACTGTGTGCGCATTCTGGCTACACATATAGTTTTCTGACATCCTTAGCACATGGGGGCCCAGAGATTAGGGAGTGTTCCCAGGGTCCTTATGTGCCACAGATATCTAAAATACTGTGTGTGTAACACAGCTTGGTTACATTCATGGTTTTTAAAAGTCCTAGAGCACTAGGGCCAAAGCTGACAATCAGGTGCACCAGGACCTTTAAAAACTGTTTGTGCATGTAACAGAGCGCCTGGGACAGCCCAGCCAGGGAGCTCTGCAGGCTAAGCAGGGCAGAGCAGATGCAGGTTGCTGAAGCAACAGGCCAATGAGGCAATTAGTAGGCACCTGCAGGCAGCCTGCTGACCAGAAGTAGGCAGGGCCCTGGGAACATATAAGCCTGAGGCTTGGGCTGGCAAGGTAATGTAGCCCTGCCAGCTGCAGGGTTAGAAGCTTCTGCCCAGGAGATCTACCCAGAGGTGCTAGACGGTCTGCTTTACTGCCTGCAGGAACACTGAGGCTCTGGGAGCTCACAAGGAGCCCAGGCTGGGAGGTATGCCAGCAATGGAGTGAAGGAAGGTTTGCCCTCTTAAAGGGGCAGAGGGCTTCTTCCATTGTTGCTGTTGTTTATGTTATCACCCACGGGCTATGTTTATGTTATACTTACACCAGCAGTTTGGGTTGGGACTGTAAGGGGCGGTTGATGGAGGGAGCAGTTGATACAGTTGGGACTGTAAGGGGCGGTTATGTTATCATCCATGGGCATTACTGCCCGTGGGGCATGCGATCACCTTGGGCCCTGCCAGGGGAAGTCTCAAAGATGGAGCTACTGTTGAGCTCAGAGAAGGACAGAGTGAAAGGCTATGGAGCCAGACAGGAGCCAGGGGCTTGGTGCTCGAGAAGGATGCAGCCACACAGGAGCCAGGGGCCCAGCGCCTGAGAGGAATGTGGTCATGAGTGATTGTTGAGACCAGACTGGGCACAGTGCTACATTAAGGCCACAGGGCCAGCCAGGTGCCTGGCACTTATGAGGGATGCCATGAGACAGGGGCCAGGGGCCTGGCACCTAAGAGGGATGCAGCCACACAAGGTCCAGGGGCCTGGTGACCAGAAGGGACGAATTAGAGGTAGTGCCTCAAAGCCAGGTCTGATGCCCTGTGCCCAGGCTAGAAGGCCTAGCTAAGAAGAAAGGGGCAGTGGCCAAGGAGGGCAAAGTCCAACAAGTGAACAATATGGTAACACCCCTGAGGGTTGGGGTGTGGTATAGGAGAGAATTTGGAGCCACACAATTAGCCCCTAAAGCTTCGGGTGCCCTGTGGTGGTACAGTTGCAGAGTGAGGCCCAGCAAGGGGCCTGAGGACCAGAAGGGAGCTGAGAAACTGAAGCTGGGTTTCAGTGGAACTGGGGTCATGCAAAGACCCTTGGGCTGCCTCCCTATTTATAATTATACCATCAAGGCATGGCAGACAAGATGGGAAGGCACCCTAGGGGCAGAGCAGGGCACAATCGCAGAGCCACCAGAAGGTGTCACAGCCACCTCTGGGACCCCGATGTGCTACAGTGTAGACCAGTTGGACTACATACATGTTTCTAGACAGCCCTGGCACACACTGGGGAATGGCTTTCTGATCCCAGAGTCCCCGTGTGACAGAGATGTAGGATGCACCACCAACATCCTTCAACAGTGCATTCAGTCAATGCATGATAACTGTATAGATGACTGCCACAATAAAGTGAAATGAACTGCTAACAGGTACTATTGCACAAACATTTTGGGGGCATTTGTGGTTCAACATGCAGTAAGGACATTAATACATTCACATTTTATCCTGTCATAAAACTCTTTGTCACCACAAGGGCAACATCTGTTCACAGCCTTTGATCAACTATTTGCCTGGTGCACCCCAAGACAATCACTAATGCAGAACATACAGTAAGTCAAATCTTGGTCTGAGCTACACAAGTGAAAATCCACTGTAGCTGGTGACCTCAGTGTTTAACACTGTGAACAGGATCTGCAAAAACTAAAATGAAATCATCTGTATTAACCAAATTATATAGGACAGTGATGCCAAGCAGGCCAAATGGGCAGTGGCTGGTTCCTTTGTGGGCCAGATCCACCTGGTGGACCCAATTCAGTGTCTGGGGTAGGTGCTGCAGGGCCCCAAACAGCCATGCAGAGGAGGGTGGGAGGGCAATCAGGCCTAATCTAGCTGTACAGTAAAAGGAGGCACAGCCTGAACCTACAGGAGGAACAGGGTGTAGCCTAGCCCTAGCCGGGCAGGGTTATGGGGAACGGGGCTTGGACCAGCCCCAACCACCCACACAGGGTGCACGCTGCTGCTCAGGACTTGGGATTTTGGCGGTGGGGAGGGATGGCAGTATTAACTGCCACTGCTCCTCCACTGCCAAATTTCCTGACCCGTGGGGAGTCCCATGGGCCAGATTCCAAGGCTCTGCAGGCTGTGTTTGGCCCATGGGCCTATGTTTGACCACTTCTAAGTTGCAATACAATGCTTTAAATTGATAGATCATGTGTTGTACCAAGAGACTCATTTCACTCAGTCCCTTCAGAATTATAAGCAAATAATATAAGTATATTTCTGTGTAATGGCATGCATTCATTGTCATTCAGAAGCACTCCTGATATAGGACAATAATGTAACCCCTGAGTAATGATCTTAAGGAATATAAAATGGTCTGTGAAAGGAATGGAAGTTTTAATACATGCAAATCTATATATGTTAGATATATCTTCAGTTTCAAGCGAATTCTGAGAAAGAAAACAAGGTATAATGCATTGTTCTGAATTTACTTAAAAATACATTTCAGGAAAGTTTATATTAAGTCTGTCCTTCATTAAAAAGGTCTACACTCTTTATAACAACTTTCTGGGTTTCAAGCATGAAATTGTATTTAGAAAATATATTATTCTTATAGCTAGTTACAGTACAGCTGCATCAGTGTCGTTAAGAATCCTTACTCATTTACATTACAAAGCCCTATATCCAGAGATTGACTCAGATTGACAGTGGAATAAATAATTGCCCTGGGTTAAAACTTGATAGTCAAAATCTCAGCTCTTGCGTTAAATAAATAATTTTCCCCAGTTTTAAATTATATAAGTATATAAATAAATAAGAAGTTTAACGGGCAATAAAAAGTTCTGACTTTTAAAATTATTACAGTGTATTAGGATTTTGGATTCATCGCAAGTTAAGTACAGTAACTTTTTTCAAGTAAACATTCCATAAGACTCTTTCATGCATAAAGTTAAAGCACGTGTGGTAGCTGGACTGACATAATACACTGTTATGATCTATTAAATTAATGGTCCATATACTCTGGAAGATTTGCAGTAGGATTCTAATGTACTTTCTGATGTGCAAGCATGCATCACAACACAGCTAGTAATATTGTTTTGGCACCTGGTGAGGCAAAATATGAATTAACATTCATTACCTATACACCTATATATGGGAACTAGAGGTCAGGCATGAATCTTCCCTCATTAGAATTCCTAGGTCAGGTTCAAAAATGCCATAAATTATTATGTAAGTTACATTCCAGGAAAGCAGTCTAAGTGGGGGAAAAGGGAATAGAAATTGAAGTAACTTTTATACCAAGAGAACTGTGGGAAGGTTTTATCATAAAAAGGGTGTAAAATTAAGTAAGAGGAGGACTCAACTTTAATTTATATCTTTTCTTGTATTATTTTAAGTATGTCAACTCTTCACTTCTGTCTCAACATAGAAATCACACTGATTCTCATTTACTTCACTCTCATTTGTTGATATGTAGCTTATGCTACAATTTATGACCTCTGTATTTGACTTTAGTTCAATAATTTCCTTTTAGAATACAGATGTAGGGACTGATCCTGAAAATTTCCACATGTTCACTTTAAGTAATTTGCCTTTTTCAAGGGAAGTTTAATAATAATTTCAACAATCCTGATCCTTAGCTATAAGTATATTCTTGTTGGAGAGAAGAGATTACTTATAGTAGTAAGGCTTTATAGGTTTATACCTATATATCATAGCTTGGTCAGATGCCACATGGCTAGAAATAAGTACACAGGATGATAATTAAAACAACAGAAGAGATTTTAACATGAATGTCAAACATGCTGTAGTATATTTTTACCTAATAGACTTGAACAGTTATAGAAGTTATTGCAAATTGTCACCTATGCAATAACTTTTAAACACCATGTTTGACTATGCATTTACTAAATGCTACATATTATTGCGATGATTTATAGGTCATGGTAAATCTGAATCTTTACAAGTACAAAAAGACTCCTACTCCCTGTCTGAAGAGTTTGCAATCAAAAGTAAAGTATGGGTCAAAAGTTCAAGTTTATGAGGATGAGAATACATCAACGATGAGATGAGAAGGCCATTGCAGGAAGGATTTGAGTGATTAAGACATGCAATTGGGAGTCAGAAAATCCACCTTTTTCTTCCCAGCTCATAAATAGACTTCCTGGATGATGCTGGATAAGTTGTTTAGGACCTGAGCCAATGCCCAAAGAAGAAAACAAGAGGTCTTACAATCTCAGTGTCACAAGTTCTATATAACAGGGATGGGAATACTTATGTTTAAGTGGGTGCTTTGTGGTGACGTGCATTATTATTTGTAGAGTACTTTGACATCTTCAGATGGAACAATTTATACAGATGGAATGTTGCTATTGTTGCTTTGCTGCTTTGTTATGTATTAATGGAAAACATGTCTTAAGGAAGGTTTTGAAGACTCAGAAAAATGGTATTTGAGGAATAAAAATAGGCAATAGTTTGAAGCACATGCATTGCAACTGAAACACTACTAACACATACTGGAAAATGTATTATTACAGAGCCATTTTCAAATATGATTTATATAATATATTTTAATAATATTAAAGTTACATTAAAATAAGTATATTAAAAATTAAAACTTCGTACAACTTTCTTCTTGTTTGTTCTAAATATTGTGGTATGATAGTATACATGTCAAAAAAGTGTGTTAGGTTTATTGACTATATGGTAAAATTCACTTTTATTTTTTTAAAATGTGTCTTAAATAGCTTAATTATTGGACACCCTCATTGCTTATTTTTGATGAATAAAAAGGACACATTTTTGCCATTTTTTATGAAAAATGGGCCTATGTTTGACCACTTCGAAGTTGCAATACAATGCTTTAAATTGATAGATCATGTGTTGTACCAAGAGACTCATTTCACTCAGTCCCTTCAGAATTATAAGCAAATAATATAAGTATATTTCTGTGTAATGGCATGCATTCATTGTCATTCAGAAGTCAATCATGCTCCCACTGAAGTTAATGGAAGGAGGACTAATTCCTTGAGGATAAAATGAACATCATTTTTAAGATTGGGGCTTTGAGGCAAATGGAAAAAAATGTCTGGGACAAACGAAAAACAGTTGTTAGGTGTCCATTTCAGGGACAAATTGTGCTGCAGCACAGTAACCAGCATTAACACTCAGCAACTAACCAATCAGCAGTAACTCAATTTCCCTCTGGAAGTGTACTGGTGATTAGTAAAAGCTACAAATTAGGGACCATATTTATCCAGACTTGAACCATTTTAAAATAAAGAAGCTTGAAAGTTAATCCAAGAGGTTTATATTTAAAAGTTGTAAATTGATGCGTGAATTGATCAATTGATGCATCTCCAGCAAAACCAAAGAAGTGATTCTCCCGCTCTACTGGGCATTGGTGAGACCGCAGCTGGAGTACTGTATCCAGCTCTGGGCACCGCACCTTAACAAGGACATGATAAAGCTTGAGAGAGTCCAGAGAAGGGCCACCCGTATGATCAGAGACTTGCATGGCAAGCCATACAAGGAAAGGCTGAGGGACCTGGGACTCTTCAGTCTGAAAAAGAGAAGGCTAGGAGGGGACTTAGTAGCAGCTTACTGCTACATCAGAAGTGTACATCAAGGGCTTGGTGAACAACTGTTCACCAGGGCACCCTTGGGGATAATTAGGAGTAATGGTCACAAACTCCTGGATGACCATTTCATGATCAACATTAGGAAAAACTGCTTCCAAACTAGGGTGTCCAAACTGTGGAATAAGCTTCCTCCAGAGATGGTGCAATCGCCTACCCTGAAAATCTTCAAGAGGAGACTGGGGTCACCTGATCTTCTGATGTCCCTTCCAGCCTTCCAATCTATGAATCTATGTTAACTGAATATTTCTATGCCAGTACTGAACCATAATTATTTGTTTAAAGAATTAATGCTGGGCATATACCTCTACTGTTATAGGAAAGGTGAAGACTCATTACTGACTAGCTTACATTTTATTTATAAAGAAAGGGCCCAGTCACTTGTATTTTCACATTCCTACACAGTGAAGAAGTTCAAACCCAAAGGACATCAATGAAAATAATGGAAAAAGGATAAATGGAGAGAGAGAAAAAATGTTGCCTTTAACAGGAAGAAAGCTAATATTTTAATTGCTGTGATAACACACGTTGTTCTTCCATGTTGTTCCAGTCCCTGCTCCACTAAAAGCAATACTCAAGATTTTTTTTTCTTTTATCTTTTGTTTTTTTTCAATTCTGTGACTTTTCCAGTATTCTCCAGCTTTGGAAACATTAACAAAATAGCAAAAGAAAAAGTAAAGCGCAGTACCCTCTGCCTCTCAAAAACTTTTTAAAAATTTCCCAAATTTTGAAAAGCTTGACTCTGGCAGAGTTACAGACCTTTGTTTTGTTGGGTTTTTTTACCTGCACCTTTGTGCAACCATTGAGGCAGTTTTAAGAAATGGTTAAGGTACCTTTACCCTGACAATATTTAACATTAACCATTCAATTGTACTTCATGAGAAAAAGAAAAAAAAAGTAGGAGAAAGGAGAAAAAACATAAAATGGTAAATTCCTAATAAATTTTCAGTTAAAAAAAAACCAAAATGAAATGTCACTGGATTAAAAGTAAAATCAAATGTTACATTTAATATGGTTTTGTTTTTAAATTCCCCAGAAAAGTTGAAACATGAGCAAACAGAATTATCTTACAAATATTTTTTTATAAAATTTCTGTGGGAAATTTATTAACTGGATGCTCTACATAAATGGTTGTATGAGATTTACCAAATCAGTTAGCACTTGTTAGCTTTCTTTGAGCTTTAATGGGAAAAAGAGTGGTAGAGGTTTATCACTACTACTTTGGAGAATCTAGTTTTCCATCCAAATAAATGATACAGGGGTGCTATAATTTGTCTCATCCTCCATCGCTCAGATCATCTTTGAATAAAATAAATGGAGGGAATGTACCAGAACAAATTCAATTTTTGTTGACTTGCTGTATCTAACAAACTCACAAGTTTGCTACCTTTCCAGCTCCAGTGTAAAAGATGATCTTATGGGAAACCTCCTAACATTGATTAATAATCCTGAGCTGCTGAAGTTCAGCTGAGTGAGCAATTAAACATTCCAAACAGCAATGAACCTTCAGAGATAATTTATGATAATTTTATGCACAAGAGCTCAGTGGCTTTTTAATTTGATAGAATTTTAGTAGTACAGATTTCTAACAAGGGAGTGTCAGTGCTCCATACATCACTAAGATTACTTAAACATTTCAAACATGGTTGATGAATGAAGTTTCTTGAGATGTGGGGAGATACAGAAGGTGGTGGAAGGTTGACATTATCCATCATATCAATTATTGAGAGTGGATACATTGACATCATACTCCCAGCTCATCCTTTATAGACACTGTAAAGATAGAACTAAGATAACAGATTTAGCTGACTACAGAATATCCAGGAAATCTGCCCTTGTGCCCCTTTTCCTGGGGTCTTGTTCTGTCACCACAGGATGTAAGTCACTTCCTTAGGCTTCTTTTCCAGTGACTTTTGGTATCAGAGCCTAAAAACTGAAAAATGTCCTATTTAGATAAATGGAGAGCAGTAGAAAGTTAGGTAGAGTGAGTCTTAACCAGCTGATGTCCTGTGGACTGCACAAAGATACATTGTGTCACTCCAGTGGTATGATGGAACTGCTCAGGGTGATATGTTAAAAAAAAAAACATTGATCCCCCTATTCTGTTTTCCCACTTTTCATTTATTTTGTTAGCCAAACACTGTATAGAGGGTTAAATCTGAGATTTTTTGCTATATCCATGAGGGTTTAACTTCATAATTAAACTTAATTAAAAAGAAAATCACCAGAAGGGCTCTGGTTGGGACGCCTGCTTCCTTGGGTTTCTGTTTTGAGCAGAAGAGGTAAGGCAAGTAGACAAATAGTATGGCATTACTGAAAAGACCATATGTCCAAAGAGAATATAAAATCAGTGAGATTTTTTTTCTTTCCCCTCTTTCATCTCTAGCATCTGTTGTTAATGTTAGTGAAAAAATTCCCATCATGGGTCATCAGTTGATATATCATGCTGATACGTGCCCCCCAGAAAGAGTGACCCTGGAAGCAAGGGGAGGGAGGGAGGAGCAAAACCAGAAACACTATTTCCTTGGGGTATGTTAGCAGCCCACCAGTTCCCCCTGCCAAACAAGACCTTATATAGTTCACTCAAGTAATACTACAATACCTTTCAAGAGCCTGCTGAAAATTTGGAAACTATGCAGATACTTGTAAAAACACCTGGGCAAGAAAGAAATCTTTGCAGGAAGAAGGCAGCCACTTTCGAATCCTGTCTAAATATCAGAGGATCTGTTCCTAGGTTTTTGGTTGTAGCCAAGTTGGTCTAAGGACATAGGCAGGCCAGGTTCTTTGAGTAGATGTGATAGCTTTTATTAGACCAATTGAGTAGCTGGGAAAAAGTTCTTAGCAAGCTTTTGGGCTCAGTCACCCTTCTTCAGGCATAGGGAGTCTCTGCTGTTCTGTGACTCCAAGGAATGAGAGAAGCTAAAAGTGCAGTAGGATGTCTGTGAGAATGTAAATAGGTAGCAATTAGAAAGACAAAAGGTAAAGCAGAGAGGGGAGGAGGAAGAGAGCAAGGGAAAAAAGGCTGAAGGGAGACATTACAGTGATATAATACAAGGTGGAAAAGAGGATGTCAGTGAAAAAGAAAATAGTAGGAGATAGGAAAACAGAAATGAGAGAAGCTCAAAGTATGAGAGAATGTAGTGAAAATATAAATAGGTAGAAAGGAGAAACAAAAGGTAAAGCAGGGGAGGGAGGGGCAAGAAAGCAGGGGGAAAAAGGCCAAAGGGGAACATTACAGAGGTAAAAATACAGGGTAAGAAAGAGGCTGTCAGTGAAGAAGGAAATAGTAGGAAATTATGGAGACAAAAGGCAGAAAAATAGGGGAGGGGAGGAGAGAAAAGCTGGGTGGAAAGAAGAATGTAAGAGGTCAGGTCAGACAGGTACCTGTTGAATCAGATATCAGGCAAGTTGTAATGTGTCATAACACCAATGTCTATATTGAGTCCATGATTTTTTGTATCCCGTAGATTTATGAAGTGAAGTTCGTAGGCTCATCTATGGAAGGTGTTTTGTAAGTTCCCTTTGAGGATTAGAACTGAGAGATGGGAAAGGCAGTGATTGTCCTATGAGAAGTGCGCCCCCCCAAGTAGTTAGGTATTCTTGTCTTTGAGAGATTTCCAGTGTGCATTTGTTCTGGTGTGCAGTTGTTGTTTTCTCCAACATATTTTCCATCAGGGCATTTAGCGCACTGGATGAGATATATTACATTTCTGGAAGTGCAAGGGTAGGATATAGGAATGGTGATAGTTCTGTTGTGGGGTGTAGTTTTAGCAGGGGTGGTGGAGATGTGTTGGCAGATTTTGTATTTTAGTGAGAAAGCCCTCCAATAAGAGAAAGGCAGAATCCTAACTTGAGAAAACAATCCTTGCACACTTGAAATTTTCTCTCAATATATCACTTCTTTTAGTATTTCACATGTTGAGACTAGCACAGTTAGAACTGAAATGTCAGTTGTAACTCCTGAATTTTCTGCCAGACATTCAGTGACCAAATCTGGTGAAGATTCTGCAGCAAGAACAGATTTGGGTTAAGGTGTATGAAATTAAAAGCTTTTTCCATAACTGCCCCAGTCCAATGTAGGTGGGGAAATTTGCTCTTCCCCTGGCACATAAAAAGAAACTTTCCTAGACGAGGAGAAATAAAGCTCAAGGTCCACCCAGGTTGCAGAATCCTCTTTCTGCGAGAATAAAGGGTAAGAATATTATCTGAGTCTCCAGCCAAGGAAGCACTATGAATATAAGAAGAGGCTTAGAAATTATGACCTGTGAGGAAAGGTGGAAAAAAACTGGGTATGTTTTGTCTAGAAAAAGAGAGGACTGGAGGGGTACATGCAAACAGTGTTCTTACATGTAAAATATTCTTATAAAGAGGTCAGTGATCAGTTATTCTCAATATCCATCAAGGATAGGAACAAAAACGCTTAAATTGCCGTGAAGGAGCTTTAGATTGCCTATTAGGGAAAAATGTAATTGTAAAGATATTTGTAGAAGATTACTTAGAGAGGTTATAGAATCTTCTCCATTGGAGGCTTTTAACAAAAAGCTAAACAAACATTTGGCAGGGATGTTCAAGGTGTACTTGACCTTGCCTTAAGCAGCGGGTAGTGTAGATGAGCTTTCAATGACCCTTCCAAACTAATATTATATATATGTATTTTATATTTCATTTGTGTGAGCTTTGAGTGGTGAAGAGAGATAATTTAGATGAGAATGTGAGTTAATGAGCGTACCATAAATAGGCCTTAACACACTTCACTATTTCTTTACATCATATTAGGGATTTCAGCATCAGGGCCCAAGGAATTTGGATCTGAAGCTTTTGTACCCACAGATAGAAGCGTGAGCTCCAGCATAATCCAGCGACTAACCAAATGTCAGCCCCAGCCCAGCTCAGCCCTCCCATGAGATACTCATTGTGGAACCAGGTGACCTAGGGGCCCTTGATGGAAGGCAATAAAACTCTCCCACTTCCTCTAGAACCTGGCCTCAGCAACAGTGTTGTTAGGCAATGCTGCCAGCCTTGATCCAGTCTTGGACCTTCAGGCCTTAATTAACTGCCACCCTGACCATGAACTTCTCTCAACACTTGGATTCATATCTCGGCAACTGGGTAGATACCTGGCTTGTTCTTGGCTGCCTGGCATCTAGTGAACCCCTGGATCTGATCCCTGTGTCTTAGGTCTGCTTATTGTTTCTCATTTCCTGTTCCCTGGGTTCCACTTCCTGACCTCTCTCCTTGTTTCTGGTCCCTGTCTGTTGACCCTTTTGCCCCTGGTTGTCCTGCCAGCTTCTGTGTTAGCCTGATGATTGCCTATGCCCTGGTTGTAGTCCTCACAATTATTTACGCTGGTCTAGTAATCTGTGGTGCATCAGAAATGGACCGTAGTTTGACTGACCTAATGGATCCAGACTACTGGGAGTATTGTAAGATGAGAATGAAGGTCTGAAAGGAAGAGACTGGAGGAGGAAACTAGATGTCCATCAGGCTTTCTACAGATCTCTACATGTCTCTTCCTAATCCTCTTCCACAAAAATCCCTGATTCTCTTCCCCTTGAGGAAAATTTGGTAAGACTGAGTTGAAACATGGATACATGAGGATAAAAAGTTAGTAATGCTCATTCAGCACCATGACTTTTCTAGCTCTCCTTTTCTCCCTCATTTGCTTCTCATTCTTTCCATGCACCCACAACTTGAAAGCTGATTCCCAAGATGTTCTATATGGAACTTATTCTTGACTCCTGAATCTCTGTGATAATGCTGAGTGGTAGGCAGGAAAGCATCCACATTTCCAGGTCTTCACAGAGGTTTGTGCCCTGAATTCTCCATCCAGAGTACCGTGAGAAACCCTGGGTTTCCTAATATTATGATGCTGCTGACACTGGAAGGACAAGCACAGACAGTAACCAGCTGAGCTCCCACACAGTTAGTTCTTCTTACCCTACTAATGCCATATTTGCATGTTGTACCCCTGATTGATCTACTGTTGTGCCCTAGTGACCATGCTTCTCTCAGATGGTCATCCTAAATACTCAGATTGCCTACTGGCCACCTCCCTTCACTGAGAACTCCAGCTGGTCTGTCATTTGGCAAATCTGCAGTTTCAAAGAATGGGAGGTCCAAATGAAATCTGAAAGCTCATTTAGTTAGTCTTGAGGTAACTCTGTTCAGTTACCCTGACTAACGTTCAAAAGTAGCCTCTGTTGTTATCAGAATAATCTGTCCCCATGAATGGAGACTGTATTTGTTTAGCTTAAGAACTTAAATAGGCATAAAGAAAAAGAAGTTGTGGGTTTTTTTAAGAGAAGTCATATTTTAAGCGTTTCCTTTTAAAAAAAAATGAATATTTTACTAAAAGAAAATTAAATCCTCCAAGGAATTATTCTGCCAAATTTGGAGAGTGAATTCCATCACTAAAGAGTGCAAAGGGATTCTAATTCTGCTTTTAGTTTAAATTTCAATGGATCCTTGACTACAGAGTTATTCCTGATGCTTCCATAATCTGCTAATCAACATTCAAACATATCATTATTCATTTGTCTTGTTTTTCTGGTTGAAGTCAGATGTAAAAAAGAACGTGTTGAGCTCTCATTTTAATAATGCACAATAATAAGAGTAAAATATTAATAATTCAGTCAAATGTCCTAAAGATATGAAGAGCCCTGAAGACCTAAAACTTACATCTATAAATTCTCCAAGTGTTTTTTGAACAATACGGTTCTTTTTCAGGTGAGGCTAGCAACAGCACAAGTCTTCCATCTTTCAAAATCTTCTTTGAAATCAATTAATTTATTCCAAGGTAAAACAGGAATAACAGTGGTAAATCACACTTATGGACTATCTTGATTTCTTGCAAAAAATGTCTATGGTCTTTGAATTTGACCTATTTGCAGTTCCAATTTGCCATTGATTGTTGAGACTATAATGTTCCTCGCCTGTTATATAGTGGCTCTGTTCCATGATAAATTATCTTACCTCCCCTGCTTTATGTTCACATTTGTATATGGGACCTATTGTCTCTATAGTATCTTGGGACTTCATAGTAAAGAACATGTACATTTAAAATAAGCACCACTACCCAATAAGAGTGATAAAAAAAATGTACATGAGTTGCCTAACATCTACATGAAACATAGACCTCTCTTTAATGACATTCTAAAAACTCCAACTATCAGCTTGCTTCAATAGATGATGTCTGTCAAACTGAGTAACCAGAATAAAAGACAGCCATGGTCTAAATGAGGTCAATAATCAGCAGTCTGACAGCGATCCCCCCATGGCCTTGTTAGAATTATACTATTGTTCCCCATTCACTTCTCCAAGTAGTCATTTTCTTCCTAAGCAAGGTGCAGTTGGAGCTCTGAAGGCTTATGTAACAAAATCTTCTGCAAGATCTAGGGAAAGTTATGTTGCATTGTTTCCTTTCCAATTCCTCTTATGGTATACAGTGCATTGTAAAAGGTCATCTTTTTCTTTTGCTTCCATGAACTGGATCTCACTGGTTTAGATCTCATTTACACTGTTGTAAATTCCAAGTAATTAAATTCAGTTAAAATTATATGTATAACCTGGGTGCATCTACATGTGCAATTAATGTGCATGAATAAATTCTAGAGTTTATATGTCCACATCACATGAAGCCTGGTTGGAGCAAACCTGGCTGGCAGGGGATCCTGGAGGTGAGCCTGCCATCCCAAGGCTACTTTGACGAGGCTCCACATGCTACAGAGAGGCCAGCTGAGGAATGAGGGTGCTTCAGCGTGGAGCTAGCCAGCACCCTCGTACCTCAGCCAGCCCCTCTGCAGGAGGTGGAGCCCTTCAGAGCAGCCAGCCCAGGGCTGCTCCAATGGGACTCCACATGCTGCACCACAGCATAGTACTCGAGCTTAGCCAGACTGCCCTGCAGCAGTTTTTATTAGTCTACTGTGATTGAATAGGGTCACACATAATGTTTTACTGTGGCGCTAATTAGTCGGCTCCTCAGTAAACGTCTTGTGTAGACATGCTCTGTGTCTTATTCTTCCTGCTTTATACCAAAAATCTGAATATGATGAGAAATTTAGTTCAATGAAAAGAATATTTTCATAGTTTTCAAGCTGTGAATGGCAGCATCTCCACATCCATCACAATTATATGATATGGATCTGACTGTGTTTTAGTTGGATTTCTCCAAAAGATATAACATGTATTTTGTAAATCTCAGATGGGACTGGCCCCTATCATTCACTCTAGAGAACCCTTTAAAACTCTTGGAGTAGAAGGAGAAAAGACAGACAGAAACAAATGACTTAAAAATATAAGGCCCAATCTGTATTGCAGTTGCCAAGGGGGTATTTCATTCTGAGGAGATATGTGTGAACTAAATGGCGTTCTGCTGTAACAATTTTTATTTTTCACCATTTGGTCAATAAATTGGAACCATAGACTCAGAAGATTGCATGGACTGAAGAAATTAATCCAAGGAGTCCATGTCCAGAAACTCAGACTTCTAATCTCAGATATACCTTTTCTTTTCTGAATCATTGGTTATATCCCAGCCAAGTTTTCAAGACTACTTCATCCAATAATTCCAAAGGTGCTCTCTGTCTCCAGTCCCTTATATAGAAATAATTGCCTCCAGTGCCTTCAAAAGTTATATGTACAGATCTTCACATCTTCAGAATTCAAGTGATTTTTTACTGCATGTAAGCATTAGTGAGTTAAATAATGTTATGTGCTACATTCCTTTTATTATCCATATTTTGGCTCTGACCACAATTATTTTAGTTTTATAGTATTGTTCTTTATCTTACTACTTTTAGCATCCTAATATTCTACCATAATTTTCCTACTCATCATTGTAAATAATTTCTGACTAATAATTTTGGCCAAATTCTGCCAAATACTTTTGTTTGAAGAATGGCCAACAAAGCAGATCCCCAAACCCACTGAAGTGAATAGAATTTCCTTTGACTTAATGGACTTCAGATGAGGCCACGTAGAAAATCATTCAGTGAATATTTGTGATTTTCTTGTTTTAAACCTGTGGACTGATAACTAGAATTCTGTGGGCTCTTTGTGGCAGTGAAGTGTCCCCACAGGCTTTTGAGGGAGAGAAAGGAGGACCCGCAGACCCCAGACCCCGAGAGCAAGCCCCCAGAGGGGCATATGTACCTGCTGAAGAGCAGCGGGAACAGGAGCAGCATTCGCGGCTGCAGCTGCACGAACCGCCGTTACGCCAGCTGTGGCAACAGCTGTTCCCGGCGTGGGGAACAGCTGAGCCAATCCCAGCGGCCGTAGCAGCAGCTGCGGAAAAGTTTAAAAATGCCGGCAGAACAGGGAGAGAGGAAGAGCCGGAGAGAGAGAGTACGGGCGGGCTGCCCGTGCTGCGAGCTCAGGCACAGAGAGGAGAGGACCCAGCCTCCGGGTCTTAAGCAGGCAGCTTAGCAGAGAGCTGTAAGCCTTCTACGGGAGGCAGAGCAGAAGGCAGACAGACAGTGCAAGCCGAGGCACTCTCTCAGTCTCCTAAAGCGGCTGGCGCTCAGGACGCAGGGGAGCGCTCTGCTGTTGGTAGGAGAGGGGAGACAGCGGAGGCTCCAAGAGGGAGCTGGAATCAGGGGAATCACCCTGCAGCTCCTCCTAACTCGGAGGAGTATTTTTTGTAAGAGAGGAGAAAGGAGAAATCGCTCCCAGAAGGAGGGAGAATGACTGGGAACCGGAGAACCAGTCTGAGGCTGTCATACAAGGCCTGGAAACATCTGGAATGCAACACCCAGTGGTTGGCGCGTGGACGGGGTGTAGGGGAGGTGGAGCCCCGTGGACCACCACGTCAGATGACCGTGACGTGGTGAGTAACACCGTCTATTGGGAGGCCCCACCCAGGATAAAGATCTCCACTGTAGACCCCTCTGAAGGTATATATTTACATCCAAGTTGTGGCAGGTGAGTTGAGGGGAGGGGCAACACCCCGATAGACCAGGCGGAGCTGGGTGCAGGCTCCACAGTGGTGCATTGGCCAGGAACCGTGTCATCCTTGTACGGTGTTAACGGGACAGTGTTCCTGACCCGGGACTAAATAGTGATGCAGCAGCCAGCACTAGAGCACGCAGAGTTGCTTACGCAGGTGATCCAGGCCATAGGGTAGGTGCTGGAAGTGCAGCAACTACAGGGTGCACACCAGCAAGAGTGGATGCAGCGAAATGCTGCTTTATTTAAAATGCCCCGGATGACTAGGGAGGATGACCCAGAAGCTTATATTGAAGCATTCGAGAGGACAGCCATCCAGATGGGGTTGAACCGTGGTCAGTGGGGCCACCACCTGGGGGCGCTGGTGATAGATCAGGCCCAAGCCGCCTACCGAGCGCTATCAAGGGATGAAGCCCGTGACTACGAGACAGTTAAGGCAGCAATCCTCTACAGGCTTGAGATTTCACCGGAAAGTCACCGGCAGGCCTTTAGAGCCCGAAAGACCAAGGAGGCTAGGCAACCCCGGGGGTTGTTGCAAGCTTTAAGGGACTCACTTAACAAATGGTTGCCAGCCGGCAAGTTCGACCGGGCGGGCGTGATGGACCAGATCCTGTTAGAATAATTCATATGGGATTTGGAGGAGGATGCCCGGAGATGGGTACGGAGACATCAGCCACAAACTAGTGAAGAGGCATTTCGCTTGGCTGAGGCCTTTGTGAATTTGGAAAGGGAGCAGGGATATGGGCGAGGCTCCCGAGACCCAAAAGAGGGACAGACAAGTGAAGGGGAAAGGCGAATGGCCCCGAGACGAGGACCACCAAAAGGGGTGGTGTGTTACCGCTGTGGGCAAACAGGACACATCTCCTGCAAATGTGGGGTGGGCCTGAGCAAGCTGAGTCGCACCCCAACAGGATATCCGCCCTCCTGGGATAGAGGCAAAGAGGTGGAGAGAGGGGAGCCTATGGATTGCAGTTTTGGGTCAGCAACCCAAGACGAAGGATGGAACCGACCCGTAGTAACCGCATGGGTTGGAGACAGGGCGGTTAAGGCCACATTGGACACAGGGTGTTCCCAGTCCCTACTTCGGGCAGACCTCACTCCGCAGATGGGATGGAAGAGTGCAGGATCCCTGACGATGACCTGCATACTAGGGGGGGAGATGCAGTTCCAGACTTGCTATGTTCCGCTCAGGGTGATGGAGTTTAGCGGAGAGCTACGAGTTGGAATTGGCCCAACCCTGGCGTGTGAGATGATCCTAGGCCGAGAATGGGGTCCATTCTATACAGTCCTCGAGCGAGTGAGGGCTACGAAAGAGGAGAGGAACCGGATCAAGAGGGGAGAGGGATGGGCTGGCGAGGGCCCGGCACGTCGGAATGAAACAATGTCAGACAGCATCGACCTAGAACAGTTCGTGAGTGCGGCCCAATTCCGTAGGGCACAACATGAGGATCCAGAACTGCAGCGGATGTGGGACGTCAACCCCAGGGAAGGATCCTCACGGAGTCGTCCCGGCTTTGAGGTAACAGGGGGGCTATTATATCAGGTCCAACGGGGTGAGGAGGGTACCATACGAGGGAGGCAGTTAGTGGTCCCGTCCTCACTTCGCCAAGTGGTGTGGAGATTGGCCCATGACTCACCCATGGGTGACCATCTGGGACGTAACAAGACCCGGGCAAGGCTGGCTCAATAATTCTTTTAGCCTCGTCTCCAAGAGGACGTGGAGAGGTGGGGGGCCGCATGCCCGGAGTGTCAGAGGGCACAGGAATGGAAGCCCCCAAGGGCACCCCTGAATCCCATGCCAATAATAGAGACACCGTTCTCGTGGGTCACCCTGGATATAGTAGGACCCCTCCCCAGGTCCCATAACGGATACCAATATATCCTGGTGATGGTAGATTATGCCACCTGGTTCCCAGACGCCGTGCCCCTAAGGTCCATAACAGCCACTCGGGTGGCGGAAGAGCTACTCAAGTGGAAAGCATGGGTGGGCATACCACAGGAAATACTCATAGACCAGGGGATGAACTTTATGTCTGGGGTAATGAAAGCTTTATGTAAAACCCTCGGCATCACCCAGCTAAAGACCTTGGTCTATCATCCCCAAACTAACGGTTTGGTAGAAAGGTTAAATGGGACCATCAAGCGGATGCTTAGGCGGTGCACCTAGGAAGACCCCTGGAGGTGGGATACTATCTTGACACCCTTGTTGTTCGCCCTGAGGGACGCACCGCAAGAGTCAACCCAGTACTCTCCGTTTCAATTGGTGTATGGCCATAGTCCTCAGGGACTGCTACAAATCATAAGGGAAGAATGGGAGAGGCCGATGGGCTTGGGGGTATCGGCGGAAAGGTTCCGGGAAGAGTTGCAAGACCGAATCTCCAGGGCCCAACGGATCGCCAGGCGAAACCTGAGGGACGCCCAAGGGATACAGGAAAGGCGCTACAATGAGAAGACGAGAACACGGACGTTCCAGTCGGGGGACAAAGTTCTGGTATCGCTGCTAACCTCCTCCAGCAAACAGCTGGCAATGTGGCAGGGGCCATTTACCGTGGTGAGACAAGTGGGGCCAATGGATTACGAATTACTTAAACCAGGCCACCACCAGGAACGACAGATTTACCATGTGAATCTGCTCAAGGAGTGGAAGACTCCTCAGGGCTGGATGGCTCTAGACGAGGATACAAAGGAAGACCTGGGACCGCTGTGTCCCGGGTTAGGGAGACCCTGGGAGGAGGGGTCAGTACAAATGGGCAAGGAGTTGGGCAACCATCAACAGCAAGAATTATTAGCTCTGATAGAAGAATTTAGGGCGGTGTTCCAAGAGGTCCCGGGACGGGTAACGGGAGTAGAACATGAGATCAGGACACCTCAGGGGGCACTGGTTAGGGAGAGATGGAGGCCGATACCTCAACGGTGGCAACAGGAAATACGGCAGTAGATCATGAAGATGCAAGAACAAGGGATTATACGACCGTCCCGCAGTCCATGGCAGAGCCCCATAGTTCCCGTCGTCAAGCCGGATGGGTCGTTGCGCATATGTATAGACTACAGGAAGCTCAATGCCCTGACTACATTTGATGCCTTTCCGATGCCCCATGTCACTCACCTCGTTGAGAAAATCAGCGAAGCACAGTATATTATCACGCTTGATTTGGCAAAGAGGTATTGGCAGATCCCGATGCGCTCCGTGGATTGTGCCAAAACAGCCTTCAGGACCCCGTGGGGCCTATTCGAGTTCATGCGGATGCCCTTTGGCCTCAACGGAGCAGCTGCGACATTCCAGAGGTTGATGGACAACCTATTGGCACCACACGCAGCATACATGGTGGTGTACATTGATGACATCATTATATTTTCCGCCAGCTGGCAACAACACCTTCAAGACCTCAGAGCTGTCCTGGGAGAACTCCGAGCAGCGGGGCTGACCGCCAACCCGAAGAAATGTAAACTAGCGGGGAAAGAAACAGCATACCTGGGATTTCGGATGGGCCGAGGGACAGTTCGGCCCCTCACAGATAAGATTGAGGCTATAAGGCAGTTCCAGGAGCCACGAACCCGCAAACAACTGCGTTCCTTCTTGGGACTCGTTAACTATTATCGGCGATTTATACCCTGCTTCGCAACGCTCTCCACACCACTTACAGACGCATTAGCTGGGAGATCGGTAACGCCACTGAAATGGACACCTGAGATGCGAAAGAGCTTCCAAAACTTGAAAGAAGCAATGCACCATGACGTTATCGTGCACACGCCTAACTTTAATGCCCCTTTCGTTTTACAGACGGATGCATCAGGACGGGCTCTGGGAGCAGTGTTACTCCAAAAACACGGGCAGGAAGAGCACCCAATCGCTTTTGCCAGCAGGAAACTCAGCCGTGCAGAAACCAGGTATGCCACCATCGAGAGGGAGTGCCTGGCAATATGCTGGGCAATAGAATACTTTAAATACTACCCAATGGGGAGGGAATTCGTGGTAGTAACAGACCACGCACCACTACAGTGGTTGACACAGAAACAGAGCATGAACACCAGGATCACCCGCTGGGCTTTGGCTTTACAGCCATTGAAGTTCACGGTGATACACCGTCCGGGCAGAGATAACTTTGTGGCTGACTTTTTGTCCAGATGGGGAGGCACGGACAACACAGAGGAAGGTTCGGGTCACATCCATA
This sequence comes from Alligator mississippiensis, assembly GCF_030867095.1. Classification (NCBI taxonomy): domain Eukaryota; kingdom Metazoa; phylum Chordata; order Crocodylia; family Alligatoridae; genus Alligator; species Alligator mississippiensis. The sequence goes on from NC_081825.1 coordinate 247,288,263, forward strand.
GGGGGGAGCAGCAGGTGACACATGCCATCATGAGAGAAAACCAGCCGTCACGAGGTAACTTAAGGGGGGAGGTCTGTGGCAGCGAAGTGCCACCACAGGTTCTCGAGGGAGAGAAAGGAGGATCCGCAGACCCCAGACCCCGAGAGCAAGCCCCCAGAGGGGCGTACGTACCTGCTGAAGAGCAGCGGGAGCAGGAGCAGCATTCGTGGCTGCAGCCGCACGAACTGCCATTACGCCGGCTGTGGCAACAGCTGTTCCTGGCGCGGGGAACAGCTGAGCCAATCCCAGCGGCCGTAGCGGCAGCTGCGGAAAAGTTTAAAAACGCCGGCAGAACAGGGAGAGAGGAAGAGCCGGAGAGAGAGAGTATGGGCGGGCTGCCCGTGCTGCGAGCCCAGGCACGGAGAGGAGAGGACCCAGCCTGTGGGTCTTAAGCAGGCAGCTTAGCAGAGAGCTGTAAGCCTTCTACGGGAGGCAGAGCAGAAGGCAGACAGACAGTGCAAGCTGAGGCACTCAGTCTCCTAAAGCGGCTGGCGCTCAGGACGCAGGGGAGCGCTCTGCTGTTGGTAGGAGAGGGGAGACAGCGGAAGCTCCAAGAGGGAGCTGGAATCAGGGGAATCACCCTGCAGCTCCTCCTAACTCGGAGGAGTATTTTTTGTAAGAGAGGAGAAAGGAGAAATCGCTCCCAGAAGGAGGGAGAACGACTGGGAACCGGAGAACCAGTCTGAGGTCATCATACAAGGCCTGGAAACATCTGGAACGCAACACCCAGCGGTTGGCGCGTGGATGGGGTGTAGGGGAGGCAGAGCCCCGTGGACCACCGCATCAGACGACCGTGAGTAACACCGTCTATTGGGAGGCCCCACCCAGGATAAAGATCTCCACTGTAGACCCCTCTGAAGGTATATATTTACATCCAAGTCGTGGCAGGCGAGTTGAGGGGAGGGGCAACACCCCGATAGACCAGGTGGAGCTGGGTGCAGGCTCCACACTCTTGATATTCAACATTGAATATTTGAGTTGTATTAGTTAATTGTCTTTGGTCTGTTAAATGACAGAGTAGTGCATAAGTATTCTGGTGAAAATAGTGAAGGGTTTTTGAACCCAAAAGCTTGCTTAATAACTATTCTCCAACTATTTGGGTTGGTCTAATAAAAGATATCAGATTCACCCAAGGAACCTTGTCTGCCTATGTCCTTAGACCAACATGGCTACAACCTACACCCCTGGTGAAAATATAATACTCATGAAAAAATTGTTTTCATACTGTTTTGTAGGTTTTATATTTAATTTTAGCCAACATTAATGCCAATGATACTTGACTGCTTGAATGATTGCACAAAATGAGCCCAAAAGGAATGTGAATGTCTGAATCAAATAAATTTGAAACTTAGAGTGATTAAATTGCACACAATATATTGCTATATTGAACAAACTTTATTAGGTATTATTAATTTGCTATGCAAAGTAGATAGGAATCATATGTGAACACTCCTATAAATGCTTTCACACATGAGTAATACAATTGAACTCACTTCCTTTTTAACTCAGTGGGACTACTCTTCTAGGTAAAGTTACTCTTGTATATAAAAGTTTGTAGGATTGAGCAGTATGTATGCTGCTGTGAAATAAGAACCTGAAGCAGGATTAAAGCTATTTTAAAATGATAAAGGAAGTCCCTAGTGATGCCATCATGGATTTTCAACCAAAATTTTAAGAAAATTGCTTTGCTCTTTTTTTAACAATACAGATGAATTTTGTAATCACTACTCTATAGCAAGTGTGATAACTGAGTGGGTTAAGACAAAAATATCCTCCAAGGATTTTTTTGAAAGTACCAGGTGAATAGTTAGAACAAAGCATATTTTTTTTATGTCTTATTCCTCATGTGAAAGACTTGAAAGACATGGTTGAGGTGGAGATACTGCTCCCTTTACCCAAACAAAGGGAGTACTACTGCCACTGGAATCACTGGCAAAACTCCTATTGACTGACTGGTTTCAGGATCAATCCTACATAGCAAAAATTTAATACAAAGATATTGGGTTTGGGAAGGGGGCTTAATTTTTTGTTTTTGTTTTATTTCTGACAAAGCAGGAAAAGAAATAGGAAAAATTCTCAGCCGTGGAGAAAAGAAAATGTCTAATATGAAAGTGGAAAAGAGTGTAAGAAAGAGGTGACAAGAAGAAGGGGGCTGTTGTAGGATAATCTTCCAGGGGAGAAAAAAATGACAGAGATTTTGAAGGGCAACTTCCTTTATTCCCTGGGGACAGAGGTAACAGGTGTAGACTACTAATCGCCAAGTTTAAAATTATGTAATTAAGCTCACCAAATCCCAACTTAAAAGAAAATATATGGTCTATATAGTGTATATGCACACAGCGCATTGATAATACATATTTCATTTTTCATTGTGTATTTCTACTGTGTTCTTGCTTCCTTTATTTCATCTGAAACCACAATGTGAGCTGCACAATCTGAGAGCCAAACCCCAAAAGAGGCACCTGTTCTAAAGACAAATATATAGTTGTTTCCCTGGCAACAGGCACACATGAAAGCTCTCAGAAAAGCTTCTTTTCCCTTCACATAGTCACTTTCTTCTCCCAGTTGGTGGTTCATATGTATGTATAGGCTCAAACTACAAAGTTTCTCAATTAAACTACAACTAAACAGTTTGATTTCTGACTTATATTTGACTTATATTCCTCTATTCTGCTTTTTACAGTAATTGCAATGCACATCTGCTGATGAACAGACTGAGAAATATCTGGCAGAAAATACAACTGTACTGGAAACAAGAAAATATAGACATCTGTGCTGCAATTGTACATAACATTTTCACAAACTTTTGAGACAGAGTGAATATTTATACCTTAAGCTATGCTGTCTATATTTGGTATATATGAATAGCGGCCTTAAGTAGAACACCAGATATGAACTTTTCTAACTTACTAATTTATACCACAAATAGAGTTAACCATTGTAAGAATTAGGTCCTTCTCTGTTGGTGCATCTACACATTAAATTCATGTGACACAATAAACTCTGGAACTTATTGAGCCAGAGTCAACTGCTCCCAGGCACAGTGTCTACATGTACACCTGGGAGAGCAGCAGTTAGAGCCAGGGTAGAACAGGCTTAGGGGGTCAGCCCCAGGCATTAGGTGGTGGTGTTGGGCAGCAGAGGGGCTGGCTAGAGCTGGCTAGAACCTGTAGAGTCATGTGGCTAGGTGGCAGGCAGCCCCCACACTTTAGCACCCTCGGGTCCTAGCCAGCCCTGGTCACTGTCTACATGTGCATTTTGTTGCACTTAATTACTCTGCTGTAAGATTGTACTATCTTACAACAAAGTTATTTAATTTACTGTGTCCTCATACCAGCACAGATGTAGATTGTGATGCTTTAGTGCAGAGCTAATAGTTGACTCTGCAGTAAAGCACGTGTGTAGAGGCACCCAGTAGGTCTCAAATTATTTTATAATAGTAAATAATATTGCTATTATTGTTATAATAGTAAATTATAAATAGTAACAGTTCACCGATTGGAAAATTCAGAACTAACCAATCAACCAAAGATCACACGATGAACCAAACGTTTCCCATTTCTTAAATCAGTAACTTATAAAATAGTCGCATTGCTCCTATTATAATAGAATATACATAACTTGTATGCAAGCATTATATAAGTAGCCTGTTGCACATAGTTAACTTATCTAAAATCCTATATTAATTTGAATATGATCATTCTTCATAGACATATTTAAAATATATATGTAAAAACAAATGTCTATATGTATAATATTTGCTACAAGAATTCGAAACAAGATATACCAGTTCATGCCCCACTAAAAGCTTGTTCTTCTTATTCATGCAAAATCTATACTTTTATGCAACCATAATGAGATATTTAATAACATTTATGATTTTGTGGCTGCTCTCTTCCATATTGTCTAATCTGTAAAGTAATGGACAATCTGAAGAATTCAGCAGAAGAGAATCATCACAGAATACCCCCTCTTGATGAGAATGGGTGTACGATGTCATTTACATTTTACATTCCTCCTTCCATGGTGTCTTGTAAAACTTAAATAACTGAGACTCCTTTTTTCATTTGAAAATATTCATCTAAAGCAGTGGGAGCCAACCTTTTTAGCAGGCATGTTACAAATTAGCCATGCACCCTCCCCAAGTGCCATTGTGATCCCCTTCCCCTGCTTTGCTTTCTACTTCCTGCCCTGTGCTCCTTGTCTGCTCTGCTGCTCTGCTTTCTGTTTCCCTCCCTATCTACCATCGTGCTGCCAATCCCTTCTTTGACATGCCACGTGCCACACACAGAGGCTGCCAGCCAGCGTCACTTGTGCAATGCGTGCTGCAGGTGAGCCACTCCAATGTAAAATATCAGCTCATCCAGAAGTTTGTGCCTTCCTAAATAGTTTATCTGAAAAGTATGAGTTTCACTGGAATTATGAAATCAATAACTCTAAAGTCTCCTGTTAAGAAAGTTATTACAGAAGGGATGAATAATTTATACACATGGATGTAAGACCAAATCAAAATGAAACAAAGAAAGTTTGGATAGACTATATAATACAGGTGTATCCGGAGGGGATACAGCAATACGGTCATACCCCTCTTTCAGACCACACATCTCGGAACAACAGCAGAGAACTTTTTTAAATCAATGAAGCAGGTAAGAACCCTCCCTTCCCCCCACCCATCCATGTTCAGCTGCATGATCCCTTCCCTCCCCTCCTGCCTGTCCCACGCTCACCACTGCTCTGAGCTAATCCACAGGTGGAGGGAAGTCCCAGAACCACTCCTTCCCTGCTTCAGCTGGGCTTCCCAGGGAGCAGGCTACTGCCCCCAGTGTTCCCTGCCAGTCTGGGAGCAGGCACCGGAATGAAAACCTGCTGCCACCACTGAGCTGGACTCCGTGCTCAGTCTGACTGGAGTGGAGCAGGAGCAGGAGCAGCTCTGGAGCTCTCCCATTCCTGGGGCATCTAGAGACAGCAGTAGCAGTGGCCAGTGGAGAGGGAAAATTGGAGGGGAGTGGAGGGGAGGTGCTTCTGAGCATGAAGAGGAAGAGGCGGGGTGCCAAGAGCAGGGAAGATTCTTACTTGATTCAGAGACTTTAAAAAGTCCCTACCTGCTGCTCCCACAATGTAGTCAGCTCATCACCATGCTGCTGGGGAGTTGGGAGGCAGGGGCAGCCACGCCTGCAGCACTGGTCACTGCTCCAGCACTTCCCTTTACAAAATCATGGATCCACCTCCCACCTAAAGTTATATAAATTATACTTTGTTTCATCCCCCTTAAAGTTCATTTTATTTCAGCTTAACCTGCATTGTACTGGTCTGATTCTGCTCTTGATTTAGTATCATACAAGTGTAGTGTCATTGGTGTTATTTTTCATCTAACTCCAAACCTAAAGTTCACTGACATAATTGGGAGCCTTTCCATTGTCTTCAATGGGCCTTGGACTAATAAGTGAATTGGGCTGACTTCTATTCTTGCATCTGTCCACAGAAGTATGTCAGACCCCTTGCAGATAAATTTGACCTGGGGCCTGAGCTAGTAAAAGCATTTATTTTATGTGAGTCTTAGTGTAAATACACATATATGGTAGAAGAGGTTGAAAGAAGGTGTAAGTTACTCCAACCCAGACTCTCCTTAAATTGATTTCTGACATTCCTGAGTAGCCAGAATAATGCCTCGGATGATGTGGGAGGTAGAAAACAGTGGTCACTGCCTCTTAACAAATTGCTATATGCACTCCCTTCAGCATTATCCTCTTGGTGCTGTTTGGTACGACCAGGCTCCTTGAAAGACACAAACACAACTTTGCAGATAGTTTAACACAGAACACAGTGCCAGCAGTCCTAATAGCCAATGTACCAATTGAATGGAGTGAATCCCTCACGTGAGCAATAAGGGCCTGATCTGAAGTACATAGAAACTCCCACCTATTTCAATTAGTTTGGCACAGGATCTCTAATGGAAGAATCTGTGTCTTATGCTGTGTTCTCACTCTGCATACATACTTCTTGGCTATGCATATTTATTTTCATAAAGAAAACAAAATAAATAAATATTGAACAAATAAGTCCTATTGTCATGCTTAAAAAAGTGAATTGTATTTATCTTGGGGTATAAAGAAACAGAAATGCAGAAATGTTCAATGTACTTGAAAGAGCCTAAGCTAGTAGGTATTTTACAGAGTTATACTATAATCATCACACTCTTTGAGTTCTCACACTCTTGATTCTTTCTCATGATTTATATAAAAGAAAGAAGAAAGGAGACTTTACATCCAAACTGCTCTCATTTGCTCTATTTTTTGACACTTTGAGCATGCCACTGTACGGTAAGGTGAAGTGTAAAACTGATATAATATTTAACCAAGGTTTGGAGTAGCATTCAAGGACGTTTCTAATGCTGGCTTTTGTAATTTGGGCTTCCAAATTTAAAATATGGTGTATAATTGACACTTTGTTACTTTTAGGCTGTGGTGTATTCTCACACTCTCCTTAAAAAAAATCACTTGCTGACACAATCAGGAAACAGATGGTGACAAAGATCTTGTATTTAATGTGCCAATCATTATGCTTCATTTGCTTATTACCAAAATCTCATTCATGGGGCTACTGTATGAAGGAATTTTGCATTGCCTCTACAAATCAGTCAAGATGGCTTTAAATATTTTTTCTTCATGTAATGTAAAAGTTCCCTTTCTTTTTATTTATCAGTAGATTTGAGGGACTATTCAAGTAAGTTTATTGCTCACAAAAAGTATTACACTGATTCCAATATGATTATGTGGAGAACAGGAAATGGCAGCACAAATTTAATTATATAGTCTCACCGCTATGCCCTACCTATCCTGAGAAGGACTATACAAAAGGATGGGGAGGATATGTAATTCATTTGCCAGTCACTTTTGGGGCTTTTTGCTGACACAATAGGAAGGGTGTTAGTTATGAGGGGAGACACTGTGCTACAAATTCTTGTCCCATTCGATCTGAACTATAATTAAGACCTAACTCAAATTGGTCACAAAGCAATGTCAAAGAGCATTTCACTTGCAACTAATACCAGATTGGACCCCCTGACCTAGAGAAAAGAAGCTGTATAATCAATGTAATGAATTGCAAGACCATCTCAGTTAGTCCTAACAGAAGCTCTCTTTGCAAAGTCTCCGGCTCACATTGCCATCAGGACCAAATGCTTCGGAATGAAGAAGGTGATTCTTGCAGAGCCTGAGGAATTTGAATCCCTTTATGTTCTGCTCAGAATTCTCTGACAGGATGGATCCTTAGTGAACAGTACTAATCTTACACAATTTAGCGGAAGCTCAAGCATCACTTGGGAGGATATATATTTTTTTAATTTCAGAGGCTCCAACCAAAAGAAATATCATTGGCAATGGGGCTAATCATGTGACTTCACCATCCATGAGTTCTCAAATACCTAGAACAATGGCTCTCAATGTTTTGAGGCTCAAGGCATCCTTCAGAAAGCACTATCTCTTCATTTTCACTCAGTTTTTGACTATGAAAAATACTTGGGGAATTCTTCCATTGCAAAGGCAACAACAGGTCAGAATGCTCTGAGTTTATCTTGTGAATATATGTAGGTGTTTGCACACCTAACACTGCTAATGTTATGCAGCACCTGTGAAAAGTTCTTCAGGCACCCTTGTTGAGAAGCGTTGATCTAGGATGAATCGTGCTTATGAGCCATGGATATGTAGGCACAAATTCTACCCAGTCCTTCCTGAAGTGAATAACATATAAAGAGCAGAGTTATTTCTACACCTTTCTGGGTTAAGCTAGGAATGTTTATAGGCTAAGAGATGTGTTAAAAAAACATGAATGTCTGGCTCTCAGCTCTGCCGTCCACCTCTCAAGTTATGATGTTGTAACTTATACACATGTAGACATGGCCACTGTTAATGTTGACACGTTTTTCTCTTTTCAAGAACTAAAAAGAGAAGAACATGCCAATGATACAGAGCTCCCCTCTTTAGCTGCCTTTTACAAATTTTCACCACTGATGTACTAATTGATACAAGGAGCTCCTGCAAAATCCCTAGGCTAAATAGCATATACCAGGGTGGCCAAGCTTGCTAGAAGTAGAACTGATCCTCCACAGTCTCTTTTATTTTTTTTCCCAACCAGTCTCTTATAAGCATTAACAAGGAAATAACACCTCTGGGTAAATAAATGTACATGAAGGTGCATAATGAAAATATTCATATTGTATTCCTAAAATACATACTGAGTATAAAGATAGTGTGATATAACAAGATGTTTAGCTTGGGTAATTTAAAGTGAGGCTAACAATCTGCTAAGGGAACTTCAAAGTATGATACTTCTAAATGCAGAAAATTTGCTCTGCAGAACTAGAATCATCCACCTTTTGGCATGGATGATTTCTCAGGAACCAAAGAGACAAGACGATCAGAAAGATAAGAGAAACCCAATTTCCCTTTCAGATTGGTGATCCAATTTTAACAAGAGTTTTCTGGCTCTTTCTAAAAACCTCTTCCAGCATGTCATTGATTTTCACTCACTTTAATTCCCTCTTTCCTCATCTCTAATTTTTTCAAGCTATTTGCAGTAGACATCATTAGACCAGATCTGAGTAATTAATAATAAAACATTCCATCCCCTCCCTATTTTTCTCTCTCCTTTCTCATTCATCATGTGATAACCTTTCTCATTCATCGTATGATAATTCTTTATTTCTATCATCCCTTCAAATCTGTGACTCACAAAAGCAGAAGTCTTCCAAGGTGCAATTCTGTGTCCCTCTTAATCTTATCAAAAAGAAGAATTTTCAATCCACTATTGTGTACAGTATGATCTGTTCTTAAAGATGGAGTCAGATTTATTGTTTGTTTCATCACTTTATCAATAAAAATGGCTTACACACCTTGCACTATCTACACAGCAGGTTCTGTGGTTGTCAATAGGCTAGGTTTACATAGGCTCTTGACTTTATCCAAGCTCTATGATGTACAATGCCACTGTAACAGAGCACTTCCTCTTTGTTTTCGGGGAACTTGTGTCATAATGAGTCTGACTAGGGTGCACTCAGACTGTGATAAAGAGCTATATACACAGACCCTTTTTTAGAGAAACAGGTGTTGTCTTTGATTAGAGAAAAATTACATCATCTAAGGGAGAGGAGAAAAAAGCAAAGCAAAGAGAGGGCAAAAATAGAAAAAAAGTGGCAACCAGACACAAATACATTTGCACATATAAAGCTGTTCTAAGGAGAGCCAAATTGATTTGACATTCAGTGGCAGTTTGAAGCCAAGAAAAGCAAAGCAGCCTACAAAAGGCCCAGCTCATTGTTTATGGAGTGTCATACTTCATCATCTGTGAGACCAATAACAGCAATGGGAAGACCTTTAAAAGCAGGGAGTGTGCATGGAATGGCTATGTGGATACCACTGATGTCAGATCCAATAGACTGATTGTGAGCTATTTCCTGAATTGAGATCATGTTTGTCAGATGAGGTGGATGTTCTCTACAGATTATATCTTTGAGAGCAGATTTTTGTTTGTTGTCAAAATTCTCTGTTGATTTCTTCAGGGTGGACGGAATCACAATATCTTTACTGTGACTGGTACTAATCATCAATCAGATGCAAAGAAAAACTAGAGAAGATGAAATAAAAATTGCATAACATGCAAATAGCAACATACGCTGCATAAGAATACTTTTCTAAATGGAAAAGTACTGTGCATAAAATTATGCAAATTAGCTTGGGCATCCCTTCCATCATCCTTATTTTCAAAGGCAACCTTGTAAATATTTTTAACACATACAAATTCCAATGTTATTAAATTAGTAGAGCTCTGACCGTTAGTATGCTATACAATGCAGTTTACCCATATCTGCTTTCTGGTAGAACACCTGGTGAGGAATGAGATGTTTATTAAATGTCAGTGCATGCCAACATGAATTAAATAGGCCTTCAAAGAAAAATGTGAGACACTGCAATGTCATACAGTAAAGTATATGTGTAGAGAACAGTCTCTCTTTTTCTGCCTTCTAGCTATGAGCTCTATCTAGGTATCACAACATTGATATTAGGCTCTGATATTAATCTTTCGATTTAGATTTCACTAAGAAAATCAATTTCTTTTCTGGGGAAAAAGTTGTGAATTTTACTTTTGGATCTGAATTCTCTGCTGATTGACATATATATATATATATATATATATATTTATATATATATGCTGTAACCCTAAACCAGCCACTCTGAGGTTCAGGTCATATTTTCTACTTTTTACTGGGCATATCTATACTTGCAGTTATCTTTTACTGGGCATATCTATACTTGCAGTTAATGTTATTTTTTACTGGGCATATCTATACTTGCAGTTATCTTTTACTGGGCATATCTATACTTGCAGTTAATGTTATTTGGCTTTACTAATTTAGTGTGCAGTAAGAGCCTACATGTGTAGACAGTGGGCACGTATACACGTGACGTTACATCGCCATTGCAATGCGCCATGGCAACATAGCATTGGTGGTCATCAACCACGATGCTGTAGCAATATGCACCCTCATTATAGTGCATTGCTAAGGCAATGTAGCAACTAAAAATAATTGTATATAGCCACAGTATGGGCTATTAGTTCACGGTGAAGTAACAAAGGCATCATAGGAACATGTGTAGACATGCCCAGTGATGCTTTACTGTGCAGTAGATTAGTCTCCTGTGTGGTAAAACATCTCATGTAGACATGACACCTTAGTATGAATTTTAGCTGAAGCAGCAGTGCCAACAGTGGCCAAAATAGGAATGGATAAGATAACAATGAGATAATGAAAAATGGGAGATTGACATGTTATTGAACTAAATTATTATTAGATATAGAACTAAATTGATAACTGATATATAACTATAGAATTAAATTATGACATGATCTAGAACTAAATTAATAAAGAAAATAGTTCTTTTCTCACATTGAGAAGCAAAGTTCACTTGAGAAGCAAAATTCAGTTCAATCTTTTTAAGACCCTTTCAGGTTTGCTTCATGTTAATGTTTAAGTCCATCAGTTAATTAACAAGAACACTCTCAAAAAAACCAAAATTTGGCTCACATTCTTAAATATTCACCAAGACCAAATATGTTTTCCTTTGTGCCAATTACACTTTAAATTAGGGGTGTCCGAACTGTGGCATGTGTGCTATTAGTGGCATGGGAAGCCTCTCTGGGCAGCACACAGTGAATCAGGGAGGGAATAGGGAACACAGCAACCAATTGGGCAGGGAGCAGAAAGCAGAATGAGATCAGGCAGGGGAGGGGAGTCAGAATGGTGCTCAGAAAGGGTGTAGGGATTACTTTGTGGCACTCCTGCCAAGAATGTTTATCCCGTCTGTCTTAAATCATATTATTCTTGTTTTTATTCTCTACTTAGAGACATCAGATAACTACTGACCAAACCTGTGTACATTGAAAAACTGTGAGTCTGTAACATGAAGATCTAATTAAAAATTTCTGTTCTGTTAGTCGCTTACTCAAACAAAGCCTTGTCTCCTCTGTAGCAAAACAGACTAACTTCACTCTGCAGTAAAGCTTAGGCTTATGTTTCTTCTGTTCTCTGGTGTAGGCTGGAAGTCCTGAAGTAGCTGCATTTATTTTAAAACTAAGGCTTTAATTAAATTTTAATGCAACCAGTACAGTAAACCTCTGTGTTATTAAACTCAATAGCATATTTGGTTTGTTTTCCATAGTCCTCATATTTTGTATTGCAGGGTTTGACTGATACTGCATAAGCACATTGTAGAAACTATTGAGATGGATTAGAAATCTGGTGAGGTCTCACAACCAGATAAGAAATAACTGGGGACTGTGAGGCCAAGCTAGTTTGGGATTGCAGCTAATTCTGTTAAATTATGTTTAATTACATGTTAAAAATTATTTTACATTTAAGATTGGGTTACAGAATTACTACACTAGAAGGTTAGATGGGAGCAGTTCGCACTATTGTTCCACGCTGCCTTAAAACTCAGACTGTATTTTCACTTCAAATAAAAGGTGTGGTTTACATGAAGATCATTATCTCACTGTAAAATGAATACAGAGCATAGGTAGCTTTTACATCGGTGTAGTTAGCTGAGGTCAAAACCATGCTCCCATCTTAGATGTAAGTGTGTAGTAAATGTAGAGAAAAACTACAACCTTGTCTCCATCAGGATTTTTTATCAAGATAGTTCACACACTTTTTGCAGTGAATTACACAGTCCCACTCTGAGAAGACAATAGAAATTAACATTTTTCCCTGTTATAAGATTCTCTCTGCAGGCCCACAGTCATATGGTCTGAAACTACTTATTTTGCAGTTTTGTCATGGACAATACACACCACAATTAAAACAAGGAAAAGTTTATAAAATATTTGTCTTGTGATTTTTCTAGCTATAGGAACATGTAATTCACGCTTGAAATTGTTTTCAAGTAAGATTCTAAAGCAGCTCAGTCTGTTTAGAGACATAAGCTTTTGTAGGCGACAGCCTACTTCATCAGATACAGTCTGCTTAGTTTATCAAAAGAAGTGGTGACTTGGTACTAAAGGGCTTTTTTCTATCTTTGCCCATTTTCAACAGAACTATTTACTCAATCCCAATCTGTTACATCTGTTACAAACCAAGATGGGAGCAGTCAATGGGCTTGCACAATTGTCACTAATGGCATACGTTGAAGAAGTATAGAATGTATAATCAAGAACCTATTGGATCTCTGGAATCTTTATTGCTGGTGATGAGCAAAACATGAAAGATCCAGTCTTATACTTAGACTGGATTTAGATTTGGTTGCATTTCCAGGCAGGGAACAGGGAGAAAATATTTTGACTTGTCAACAGAACACTTCACATTCAGAAACTGAGAGAGAAATCTAGCATGCCAGTTTCATGGCTTTTTTTAAGGGCTTTGTCACACATTGACTTACAACAGCTGCAAATCATTGGGATGTAGTGACCTATTAAAGTTAGTATGTGTCAGGAGGTAACTTTAACCCAAATAGGAGCAACTTTGCAACACTACAAGGGCAATTAGCACAAGCTAAACTTCCTACATTTTAACTGCTCTTAGTAAGATTTAAGTTGAACATGTAACACCACTTTTAGTGTATAAGTGCAGTTTAAAATGGTGCTTTTGGTGGTTACCAATTGAGGATGTTGTATCCTTGCTATAAAAATAAAAGATGCTTCTTATCAAGGAAGTATCTCTGGCATGTCTGTCTTGCAGGGTTTATTCCTTTTGAGGGCTAGATCCTAATTATTAAAGACAGAGTCTGGTAAAGCTTCTTCTTGTGAGGGGACCTTACAAATACGGGCCATAAAGGCCATAAACTGTCTGGAAACTTTCTGTTGAAACGGCTTCTCTATAGAAAGGGCAGTTTTCACTTTCAGTTCTCTTTCAAAAAAACCTAAATTAACCATTTTGAAATCTGAGTTAGATTTGAGTTGGAAAAATTTGTGTCTTGAACTTACCCAAAACTGTAGTTCAATAAAATCTTAAGCTGTATGTCTCTGCATTTCCTCACAATACAGGCCCCTATCCTCTTCCTGGAAGAATGCATCTCCCAAAACTTCACAGAATGCAGACTTCTCTCTGACTGAGCTGCATGGTGCATCATCAGAAACACTTAACTCTAGACTCACTAGGGGAGATGCAGTCTGCCTGTGGAGACTGGTTCATATAGAAGAATAGAGATTTTGGCTATGACTCTTAAAAGGTAATGTGCACAATTGAAAATATAGTGTGATATTGAACTGACTTGAAGCAGAGTATCAGAGGTCAGTAGAATAAACCAAAATGTGACCTTTGTACTTGGAAAATTATTGTAAAGGTTGAAATAAAATATTTCAAAATTTCTGGAAAAAAATTCTAAATTTCAACTTGTTACTCAGTTTTGGAAAAAAAATAAATGAAATGACAGTGGGACAGAAATTCTCAGTCTCACTCTAAGGACAATCAGAAGAAAATTGTTCCTCACAGTATTTCCTTTCACTGCGGTAAGGAGGACCATGGGCTGAGCTTCTCTGTTTTCACTTCTCATCAATGTCTTGGGGTGGGAGGGGGTGATAGGTAGGGGCAGTGGGGAAAGGGACCAGGTTGAACCTTTTTAACCCCATCTTTATGGGCTTAAACAGTAGTGAAAGAACAGGTTAGAGCAGGGGCGGGCAATTATTTCATCTGAGCGCCACTTAATGAGTTTTGGTAAGCTGTTGAGGAACACAAGGGTAGCTCTGCCCTTTGGCAGGTGCCCTGCCCTCAGGTCATCATCTTGGGACCAGAAGCCCTGCCCCTAACTCCTGACCTTTGCCACCAGAAGTCCCTCCCCTTGCCCCCAGAAATACTCCTTTTGGGGGCGGGGGTTGCCATCTGAACCAGAACCCCCCCCAGATCATATACTAAATGTCAAACATGTACTATAAATATTTTAATTTTCTTACAAAAAATATTTGTCGTGATTTGTGTTGGTGTATAAGTGACTGTGTAATAAGTCAAAAATAAAGTCTTACTCTTGTATTTTGTGTGTGGGGGAGCGTATGGGGTATGTTTGGGGGTGGGTCTGTGTTTATGAGGTATAGATGTCTGTGGGGGTGGTTTGTGGGGGGTGTGGCTGTGTGTGGCAGGGATCGTAGGGTATGTTGTGGGGTGTGTGTAAATGTGGGGGGGTTGTGAGGGAAGGGTGTGGGTATGTGGGGTTTGTGGGGTCTGAGGGAGGATGTGGGACTGTGAGGATTCCCCATCCCCCCCCACAGCACACAGCCTGCATCAGTGGCAGCAGCAGCAGTAGCAGCAGGCAGGGTCTGTCAGGGCGCACAGCTTCTCTGGCCCACATCTATCACATGGGGCTTCATGCAGTGCATGTTCAGCTCCCGGCACTCGCGTGCCACTGTGGGAAGCCCTGTGTGATGAGGCTGGCTGCTTTCCCTGCCACGTGCAGCTTCCAGGACTCTGTTAGAACTGGCAGGGAGCCCCACCTCTGCCACCTGCTTCCATGGCAGCAGCTGGCTCCATCACGCGGGGCTTCTCCCACTGGTGTGTGAATGCCTATAGCTGCACATGCACTTCACAGAGCCCTGTGCAGTAGAAGCAGGACAAGCCGGCTGCTCTTCTTCCTACCATGTGCAGATCTTGTTGGAGCTTTCTGGCCAGAAGGCAGTGTCTGCACAGGCCATAAGTCCTCCTGTCTGCTGCAGCAGCTGCTACTGCCAGTGAGGGCTGTGCACCATGGGGTGGAGTGTATGGGGGATCCCCACTGCCCCCTCCTTCGCAGCCACACCCTGCCCACCTGAGCTCCATGTTCCCACCATCCCCCTGGAAATGGGTTCTGCGCTGTTGCCAGACCCAGCCCCATGTTCCCTGCCCCTGCCCAATTGCAACTCCTCCCCCTGCCCCTGCTGCAGTTCCCCCACCCCCACCACTTCCCTACCTGCTGCCAGAAGGGAGATAAGAAGGAGCTGCTAGAGGCTGGGGAAGCTGAGTAGCTCCCCCAGCTGCTGCAGTAGTGGCAGCAACAGCCCCATCTGGAAGCTGGCTGGGCCAGGTCCTTCCATGCACCAGGGTGGGAGCGAAACGTGTGGGCTGTGTGGGGTACAGTAAATTGGTGGGTGCCCTTGGGCTAGATGGAATTGCCTGGTGGACTAGATCCTGCCCATGGGCCATATTTTGCCAGCCTCTGGGTTAGAGATTACTTAGGAAAGCTGGATGCTTTCAAGTTGTTATAGAAAGAATGAGTTAATAGTAATTTCAGAGCCATTGGCTATCCTCTTTCAGAACTTGTGGAAGTCAAATGAGGTTCTGAATGATTAGAAAAAGGAAAACGGAATGCCCATCTTTGAAAGGGGGAAAAGGATGACTGTGGAAATTACAAACAAGTTAGTCTCAACTCGGTACCTGGAAAGATTGTGGAGTAGGTTGTCAACACATCTATTTTGAAGTGCCTTGCTGAGAATGGGGGGTTCAGGAACAGCCAGCATGAATTCACCAAAAGCAAGTAATGTCTGACCAAACTGATATTCTTCTATTGTAAGTTGACAGCTTCTGTGGATGGGAGGAGAGCCGCAAATGTGGTATACTTTGACTTTAGCAACACTTTTCACAGTGTCTCCCATGCCATTCTCATTAACAAACTAAGAAAATATAGACTAGATGAAAGTACTATATGGTGGACAGACAAGTGATTGGATCATTGTGCTCAATGAGTAGTCATCAATGGTTCATATCTATTTGGGACGGGGTACTAAGTGAGGTTCCTTAGGGAGCGGTTCTGGGTCTGGTATTATTTTACATCTTGATTAATGATTTGGATGATGAGACTGAGTGAACACTTAACATATCTGTGGATGATACTAAATTGGGTGAAGTTGCAAACTCTCTGAATGGCAGGGCTAGGATCCAGAATGACCTGGATAGAATGGGGAAATGGTGCAAAATCAGTCAGAAGAAATTCAGAATGAACTGCAAAGTTTGCACATGGGCTGGAATAATTGCATGCACAAATACAGACTAGGGAATGTCTGGTTAGGCTTCAGTACTTCAGAGCCTTCTCTGGAGGTTACAACAGACCAAGCCTAATATGAGCCAATAGCATACTGGATTGTATTAAGAGGAGTGGCACTTGTAAATCAAGATAAGTGATTCTTCTGCTCTAATCAAAGCCTCACGCGGAGTACTGTGTCTAGTTTTGGGCCTCACACTTCAAGGAAAAGTCCAGTAGACAGTAACAAAACTGATTAGAGGACTGGGAAACATGATTTATAAGGAAAGACTAAAAGTACTAAGGTTATTTATTCTGGAGATAAGAGTTTTCAAATACCTAAAGGGTGATTATATTGAATTGGCATTTTCTCTATAGCCACAGGGAACAGGACTAGGAACTTCAGAGTCCAGCTGCAGTGGGGGAAATTTAAGTTGGAGATTAGGGGGAACTTTCTGCCTGTGGGAGTGGTCAAGCATTGGCAGCAGCCACAGTTGGCTAAACCCTTGGAGCCCTGTAGCAGTCAGGCGGCTTTGGGCATGGAGCATGGAGCTTGGTACTGCCCACCTGGGGTGGGGCCACACAGAGCAGGCAGGGAGGTTATGCCATACACAGCCACCTTCCAAGCCTGGCAGGGCAGGAAGTCCTATCCCTTTACCCTTGCCCCTATCCCCTTGGCATGTTCCCAGACTACTGGGCCTGAGCAGAGTGAGCGAGCTTCAAGGCGACAGTGCTGGCTTTGTCCGGCAGAAGCAGTAAGCAGGTCCTGCCCCTAGCTCCTAGTCCTGGTCCAGGAATATGCTTTGGGTGGGTACAGAGATGGGTTTTCACACATCCGCCAGGCATGGGAGGTGGCTGTGAGTGGTTCAGCCTCCCCACCTGCTCTCTCAAGCTATCTTAATTTTTTTCACTTAAGTCTATTGTTTAAGTATTGTTTATAATCTTTGCCCAAATCTTCACCTGGTAAATATCAGCTTTGCTGTATCAAACTCAATAAGGCTATTCTCATTCATACTACTGATGATTTAGCCCATTATATTCAAGGTGTGATTTTATGATGAAGAAATTTTTTTTTTTTTCCAATTTAACTCCCAGATCAAATCAGACCTGCAGTTTAAAACCACAATATTCTGTAATCTCTTTTATAAATTTAAGAACCAAACTGGCTTTTTCTGCTTGCATTTCATCATCCTCAATTATCCTCTTCTGTAGCTGGAATTTAGCTAAATATTGTATTATTAACTATTATACAGTAAGTGACACAAAATGAAAGATTATTGATTTTTTTTAGAATTAAAATAGATCAAAATACATATCTCAAAGCTACAGTATCTCTGCAGTACTACCAATAGTATAGAAGATTTGTAAAACATTTAAAATACAATGTATTTTGTTCATATGTAGATTTGACTAAATATGCTTTGTAGCAGACTTGTTCAGTCAAATGCAGTTCTTTTTACATAGTTACTTTGCAGAGTAGAACTACATTCAAAAATGTAAATTGGAAAGTGAGGCAGATGGGCATAATATTAAGAGTGGCAATCTCTTTAAATTTGTATCGCTTATTGTATAAACCCAGATATGTTCGTATTCATTAAGCATGTCTATGATATAGTACCTGGGAAAGAGAATTCAGGGTCTTTGGTCAATTATAAAATACCATCTGTATATAAAACATAAGTTACTTTCATAGGTTGTTCTTTCTTCTCTATTCTTTTTTTGTCTAATGTATTGCAAGTTTGCCCTTATTGAATACTATACTGAAATAGACTTATTCAGCTACTTAGAGTGCAGAAGTACTGTATTGTCATGCAGCAATACCAGTGTTTGACTTATTAACTATTCAGTTATGTAACTTTCTCAGTGTAAAATCTGCAGATTCGCTATATGACTATTCACAGTAGCTAGGTATTTGGTCATCCCTGTAGTCTGACTGGCTAACAATTACCCTCAGCTAATCAGACAGGGATCCACATAGTCACTATCCTATTTTTTCGATAATCATACTAGAGATACAGAAATCCCTGTGTACTGAATGGTTTTTATATGTGGGATTTTCAAGCTGACTGATGACAACAAAGACTCTACTTCCATTTCTTACCCACTGTGTTTACACAGAAAACATTGCATTGAAAAGAGGAGGAAAGACATTTCATTCCTTCATGCATGATCCCCGTCCATTGAAGTCAATAGTAGTTTTGTCACTGACTTCAATGGGAGCCAGATCTGACCCACTCCATCCTTCTGTTCCCAGCTATCCTTAGGTCATAAAATTGTTTTATTCCCAGAATAACTATCATAATGCTGTTTTCTGTGGGCCAGATTCTGCAACCCTTCCTCATGTTGATTTCATAGGATGGTTCAGCATTTGTCCCTTGCCTGTCCTTGAGCAGGCAATGTAGAGCTTAACAATTTGTGTACATTTAATAATACAGTTTCATAAATGTCATAATAGCCCTTAGAATTCCTGAAAACCAGAAGATGGGTCAAAATCCTCAGACATTTTTGGTACTATTTTGAATGTTCCTATGAGCTAGTCATTAATCTCCAAATTACTGTGATGGAAGAGGGCTAATGGGAAAAATGCTTTTCTTTTCAGTCAGAAAAAGAATCTAAATACAAATAATTTTCCCCACAAATAATTATTCTAACTAAACAACACTGACTTTTATCATCAATGGTCATGTGGTTATCTCAGATAGTGCTAGTTCCAGAATTTGGTATTATTGCTGGAAAGTGTCCATAAATGAAGATCCAGGGCTGCACAAGGAAGTCTATGTAAAAATGTGGAATGAAGTTGTTTCCTTTTAAAGTTTCACAGGAGTAAACAGAAATGATACTTGGATAATTATTAAATTGTATTGAAAAAACTCAGATGCATAAACAAGGAATTTCTTTGGCTTTTTATTGTTGTTTTGGATTTTTTTAGTGTTTTTTTCTGTTTTGTTTTTAATGAATAACGTGATCTAAAAAGAGAGGACAAGCTTAGTTCAGTTATAGCTTTCATATAATTACCACAAAGTCTAATGCAAATTAGGCTGTAGGTCTGCTCAATGTACATTTCTGTGCTTGCCAAATTATGTTTGGCAGTGTGGTCAAGCAATAACAGATGCACACTGTGCCTAGTTTTCTCGGGCTGTTCAATAATTAGGAGGGCCATGTATTATAATAAACCACATCCCCTTGGCTGAGATTTGGATGCAAATTGCACACTAATTCACTTCCAAGTTTTTTGGAAGCGTACCAAAAGACATGAAAATTAGGGAAATATACTATTTACTTGAGGAAATGTATTTAAAACTAAATAAGGCTCATTTGTACGCAGTGTTTGTCTGCTCTGTGCATGTAAGAAATTTAACAATAACTTCCCTTTGCCTTTTCCCTGTTTAGTTCAGCAGTAACACAGAGGAGCTAATGTGACACCTCTGAAGTGCTTGCTGCATCTCTGTTGGGTTTTTTTACTGAGAAAGCACAATATAAAAGACAGTTCTCCACTTTATATTTCTCTAAGGTATCACTGAGGTTGAGTGGATGATATCAGTTCAATGAAAGAGTTGCATCACACTGCTATCCAAATTCTTTTCAGTAATTTGAGTTGTGTGTATTGTGTATAGCAGGATATTCATCTTTTAAAAAGGCTTCAGATTCTTTTTTTTTTTCAGCTTTATGAAAAGAGCTCTGTGAGCAGATATAATAATAATACAGTTAATGAAGAGACTTGTAGGGAATCCAGAAATTACTCTAATATTGTAAAAGATGTAGCCAGAGCCATCTCTAAAGCATTTTGAAGCAAGAGCATACTAAATTAGCTAAGTTGTAATATTAAAAGTATAGAGGTGATTTTGGAAATTGTTTGACCGAGGGTTTAAGTTAAAATATTTATTCATAGAAAGACAATGCAACCTAAAAAGGTACCTTGTCTTATTTATTATGATTATCTATTATTTGTATTATAGCGGCTACCAAAGAGCCTTTGTCTTAAATCAGGACCCTATTGTGCAAAATGCTGTACAAACCTGGAATAAAACCTCTGTCAAGACTCTCTCATTCAGGTATATTTTGTTTCAGAGTAAAAACAAGGGATAAAAGTGAACCAGCTACGAGGTCAGACTTTTAGAAGCCATTTGAAAAAGTCCTTTCTAAGCGAACAATAAGATGAAAGATTGATAGCCAAGGGGTAAGAAGGTAAAGGACTGGCATAGTTATTGAAACTGTTGTGATTGCCATGTAGTATAGACATACCCAAATTAACTAGTTAGGCACCTGTAATGTCTTGTCACAGAAGCACAGAGCTCAGAGTGCTAGTCTCTTCTTCAAAGACTTTGCCAGCATAGGCATGTCAGCAAAAAAAAGCCTCTAAGCATAGTCAATTAGTCACTGTTGTACGACTAGTTAGTACTGCTGGAAGAATAATGTTACCAGTATTTGATCTGGCTAGTTTAAAGCTATCTTAGGTATATGACTATGCTGTAGTCACTACTGTGATGCAATAGCAATACACATACATTAACTGAATAACAAGTAAGCTGTCAATCTGAACCTCACTGGAACAGTGACCATGGACTCAGTACAGCAGAAACAGTCTAGATCAGGTGTTGTTCACTATATTTATTAGTAGCAATTTGAATACTGAGGTGTGAAAATTAACTGATAAAATAAATGTATTTGGATTGGTCACATTAGGCAAGGTATTGCAAAATTAACTACCTGGGCAACTCAGTGGCAGATGAGATTCAACATACCAGTAGATAAGGACAAGATAAAACATGCTAGTGGGAGCAATTTAAACTGCTTGTGCATATCTGTTGTTCTTGAATTAACTGTAACCTCTCAGGAAAAAGATCTAGGCATCCTTGTAGACAGCTCAAAGAAGAGATTTGTTTGGTGGTGATTAGAGAAAGCAAATAAATATTAAGTTGTACTAAGATGGGAATAGAGAATAGAAAAGGGAAGATTAAAATTCCATTATATAAATTGGTGGCACATTGATTGCTGTGTTCAGTTAACCATCGTATTTTTAAAAAAATGTAACAAAAAAGAAAAAGAAAAGGAAAGTGAAATGCAGTGAACATGCTCAGAGGCAGATGTGTTAGTTTCAGTCTTTAAAATCCCTTTTGTCATTATTAAATTATGCCAGTCCTCCTGGCCTCTAAAGGTATAAGGGGAGCAGAGCTGGAAAGTACTGATCCCAGTTTTGTAGAATGGTCCCTAAGTGACCATTGTAGTTAGCTTAAGTGGCCGCTCTAACTTGTACCAGATGCTGTTTCAGCACACTGCCAAGCCAAGGGTCAGGGAAGGTATAAAGACCTGAAGGTATCTGCTTCATCTTTTCAGTTGTGCATATGTGAATCATATGGATCAAACTATACCTGAAAAGTAGCTGACATTTTTTGATTAGGCATGCTTTTTGGAGGCTGTTAGGTGTATCTGTACAACTCATGTCTGAACTCCATTTTCTCACTCAGCATTCCTTTTTAAACATCACTTTTACAGTGATTGTTACATTACTTACATCTGACATAGAAAATGGATTTGAAATGAGGCAGAAAACAGACGCGGTCTTTATCAACCTCACAGCTGCCTATGACACTGGATGGCATCAAGGCCTCATAAACTGCATTCTGTGATACCTGACTGCAAGCTATACATTTTCATCATGAACATGATTTCCAGCAGATCATTCAAACTCACTACCAGTCAAGGGAAAAAAAAAGCAGTGTACTGCAGAGTAGTAGTAGTATGAACTCTGAAGAATGGAGTCCTCCGAGGATCAATGCTAGCACCAGTACTGTTCAGCGTATAAACTTCAGACTTCTCCCACATACGACATATATGCTGACAATGTTGCTATAGTAGCCCAAGGAATAGATATGACAGAACTAGAAAAGACACTGGGACTGACTATGGTGACGATACTGCTACAAATCAAAACTTACCTCCGACACTAGAATGGAGGGAGAAACGGTGGCTACAGAATGCCACCAAAGATCAAAGGTGCGGTAGCAGAAATACCACCACCAGAAGACAAGCTGCACCAGCGCAGGAGCAGAGAGAAAAGTGGCATCAGAAGAACACTGCTGGAGATCAGGTGCGCTCCCCTGTCCTGGCATGGGCAAGTTTTGTAGACATGTGCCATCGTTGGTTTGTCAGCCTTGGAGAAAGGGATAAAATCCCCTCTGACCCACATTCAAGGAGGACTGGAAGTGAGGCCTCCTGAGAACCCGGAGTGGCAGGAAGCAAACGAATGCCCCGGCAGGGGCGAGTGGTGGCAATCCTGAGACTTGGGATGCCCAGCTAAAGCTGGCTCAGAGGAGCCAGGATACATACCTCTCTCAAAGCCGTGGATCCCGGATGAAGCTGACAGAGACTGGGACAACAGCGAGCCTGAATAAGGATGGTACACTGTCTGAACCAGGACTGAAATTAGATAAGGGCTAAGACCCAACCGTGGCTGATTGACTTTGCTGTAGCCTAGGCCAAGGATTAACATCATCACTGGTTTGTGCAAGGCAGGGTGTAGGGAAGGTAAAGCCCCGAGATGAAGACCTAAGCGAGAGACCAAAGAGGAACCCAGGAGAGGCAGCATTAGAGACTTCCTCCCAGCAATAACCCTTAACAACAAGACGTGGCAAAAGAGAAACCCTGGGAACCTTCTAGGGAATCTCATTAGAGGACAAACTGCTGACCTGACAGAAGGCAGCTGCGTCCGATCAGCTCGAATAGGCAAAGCTTTCAAGCAAACATCACAGGAAATTACACTGACATGGAACTCATCACTGACTGTCTCCACAAGTGGCACTTGAAGTTGAGCATCAATAAATCAGTATCTTCACTCTTCTACCTGGAGAGTTGTTGAGCCATGAGCACGCTGGATATCAGAAAAGGCAACTGCATCCTTCCCCATGAGCATACCACAACCTACCTAGAAGTCACATTAGACTACATTAGTCAGTTGGAGCATGTACCATTGCAACGGTAGTGGTTCTGAGCACTTTGATGTTGGCACCTCATGTTGTGCTGGCTAAACATCTTATGACATTTGTACATGAAGCCCACAAGCTCCTGGAAGATACTGGGGATGCTGAACCAAACCTATGGGCAGCAACAGGCTAAGCTAACCATTGGGAAAGGTCAGGCCTATTCCTACAGCATTACATACCAACACCAAATGTGTCCCCCATTGACAGAGAAGCATGGGTCAAGCTGAACAGACTGAGATCTGGATACAGACACTTCAAAACAACACCTCAAAGAGAACATTTTAGACAGTCCTTTGTATAAATACGGTGCCCAACAAACAGCACAACACTTAACTAAAAGCTGAAATCTTTACAAATAGATGGAATCTGCACATTGAGCAGTAATACCAGACAGTGGCTTATAGATATGGAATCTGATATCTGATGCCATACAAAAGAAGACAGTGATTATTTAAAAAATGGTTTGTAGGACTGCTGTGCTTTTTCCAAGCACAAAAATATTGCAATAGCTCAGGATTTATTAATGACCATTCCATTGTTGTGAAGCTAAGAAATGTTTCCCCCCTCTTGCTGGGATTGTTCAGAATGTCAGGAAGCCATGTGTAATAGCTTTAACAGATATTGTCCTTTGATCGCACCAGGTTGGGCTTACTCTTCAACTCTCCATGCCTAGTAAAGCAGCATATCATTTTATGTAATGGAAATAGGGTGACAGCTAAAACTAACTTGTGTCAGAGAGAGTCAGTACAGCTGGGGTCAACATGAAACTATTTTTAACTGCCATCAAGCAGAAAAAATGAGCTATTTGCACAGGTCTTGTCAAAGGTATTTCTTCTCTGTAAACGAATATTCTGTATAAGGGCTTCTCTTTCCTCACTATGTCTATTCTCAGTAAGACCCTATGGCAAGAGATATAGCTAAGGAGAAAGTAAACTGGAGAAAGAGGTGTTTAATCTTAGATTTTTTGCATATAATTATGCTGTAGACATCAAACATAACTGGAAACTTCTATTGGCCTTACTTACTTACTTATGAATAGTTTCTGTTGAACCCTTGAAATACAGTGAGTGACTCCTACATCAAAAGCTCGCATGGAAATACTGAGTAAATTAGTTTCTAAATTGGCTCCAAATAAATTATATATATGTAGTTATGCAAATTTATATAAAAGTAATCAGAACAAATATTAAAAACCCCTACACCTCCACTGTAGGGTGAACCCATAGACTAAGAAATATAAATGGATTCAGTGACCTCTCTTACTGATCGAACAGGCTAATATTACTAAAATGAACAAAAGCATTTGGCAAAATGTCTTCATCCTTCTTTAGGTAAAATTATATTCATATTCTGTCAATATCTCTGACAAAATATGCCAGAAAGAAGCAAAATTCTTTATTGTTATTTATTTGTAATAATTAACCCCAGTACTCTTTCCTGCCCATGGCAGGGGGTCGGACTTGATGATCTGCTCAGGTCCCTTCTGACCCTACCAACTATGAAACTATGAAACTGAACAGAAAATAGAACTGTTTCAGAGGGGTGGGAGGCTTGGGGAAGACAACAATTCAAAAACGGAACAATGCATTCCTGAAATATTTTTCACAGAAAGTCCTACCAATTTTCCTGCAAGCTATAGAGTTGGTTGAAAAATATTAATTTTGAGTTTTGGAATGAAAATTGGGGATACAATTTCTTGATTTTTTTTCAATTTTTCTTGCTTTTTTTTTAACTAGGCTATAGCTTGTTAAAGGGCAGGAAACTAATTCCCATTTGTTTGAGCTAGGTACCAAAGGACTCTCAAAAATCTGGGCCAACATCTAATCAGAAAAAAAAAACTTCACAACAGCTTGTTCTCCTCCAATAATGTGTACCATTTGCCATTTTTTTATTAAACTTATTTATTTGCCACTACATTTTGATTCTATTGATAAGACTGAGAAAATATGGAGTGTCCAGCTGATAAAACTGTTCTGACACACTTGTTATATAAAATTTAGAATATCTCATTACTAAAGATTACCAAAGATTGTTTGATTACCGAAGATGATCTCTCAACCTACAGCTATGTGATTTTTTTTAGCTGACAAAAACTCTTAAAATCTAACATTTTCCTCAGGAAGTGTCCCAGCCTAGAAATTGCATTTTAAAAAAATATTATTGCTCTTAGATGGAACCTTTTCTGCAGCAGGTTAAGGTAGAAATTATACCCTTTGTTGATCAATATAAAAACCTTAAAAATTCTATTTGTCACTCTCATTTGATTCTTACTGACTTGACAAGGCTTTTAGAAAACATGGACTTTAAAGCTACCTGTCACATTCCTCAATACTACTTCACAGATATACAGGCTTTTTGTTAGGATGGTAATCTCTAAATCTCTTGAAGAACCAAAATCCAACCTACTGGAATGTCAACTAATGATTACTGGACCACTTGCAAAAGAGTTTCTAATTTATATCTGTTCCTACTGGATAAACATAATGGCCTACAGGGAAGGATTATAACCAAGTAGTAGGGAAAATTTAAATTTAAATTATTCATTGGAGGAATAGAGTAACATTTGTGAACAAACCTAAAACAATTAAAGTGAGACACAGGCTGCTTCTCTTTAATTGTGTTCACTGAGAGAGAAATTCACAATGTACAGAAGGCCAGCAAAGGGCTTGTGTACTGCTCACATCTCAGTTAAACTCTCAAACTGATGCTTATATAAAATATAAGTGGTCCATAAGTCTCATGCTGCCATATGCACAAGGGCAGATTTTACCCTGGATTTTCTCAGGTGTTTGAAAGAAAGAAGAGGGAACACAAAGGGGGGGGGGGGGGGAGAAGAAGAGGAGAAAAAAGGAAAAGAGAAAGAGGGAGAAGGGAAAAAGGAGGAAGAAACTATGAGGACTGGCTGCCAGAGCCTGGCTGCCCCTCCACAACGACACAGGCACACGGGTGAGCGGCATGGGCACCAGGCCCATGAGGCGGTGGCAGCTACCGCTGCTCCTGTTCTCCTTTTCCCTTCCCTCCCCCTCCCCCACCGATGGAGGCAGGAGGGTGGGGACAGAGGAAGCTTGCTGCACAGAATGGTGTCTAGGCTCAGGACATTTGCCATGGTCCCAGCTCCAGCTGCAGACCTGGCCAGCAGCATGATGCAAGCTGCTTGGGCCCCTGCCAGCAGCCTTGGTGGAAATTAGAGGGGTGTAGGACATGTCCCCGCTCCCCCTGCAAGTCACCCATAATTAGGGACAGGGGCAGCACCAGCCTCTTCCTGGTGGGGCTGCACTGTGGGCGGAAGTGGGGCAGGCTTAGCTGCATGGGGAGGGCAGAAGTGGCATGGGGGAGGGGCAGCACTGGGAGGGGTGGCTATGGGGGGCTAGGGTGAATTTTGGGGTGGCTATAGTCCCCCCCAACCCTGCTCTAGCACCAGCCCTGATTAGGGACCTACCAATTAATGGCAGAAGTAGGCTGCATAGTGGCTCCATTAATCTTAAATGTTCCCCAGTGCGCCCCGCCACTGTTGATTGGCAGAGGGGCCCCACTGCTCACCAGTCACTTCTGATTGGCAGGGAGGCAAAAACCACAGTTGTAAATATGGTGCTGTTTTTGCCACTCGCCGCTGATTGGCTGAGGGGCCCTGGCAGCCCTGCTGTCTGCTGCTGACTGGCTAGGAGGCAAAAACCTCACCGTATTAAAAACTCTGGTTTTTGTCTCCCCGCTGATCAGGAGGGAGTAGCAGGTGGTGGCTGGGGGTGCATGGGAAACCTGCAAAATCGGTGGTTTGATTACTGCCTTTGATTTTGCAGGTTCCCCTGTGCACCACCACAGGCATGGGGGCAAGGTCACAAGAACACAGGCAGCATCTGGAGAGCCCAGAGCAGCAACTAAAAGAAATTTTTAAAACATATTTCTTGGCATACCTCCTGGCATGCCATGGAAAATGTCTTCACGTGCCACTAATTGGCCTGCGTGCCAGGGTTGCTTATCCCTGCCTTACTTAATGGAAAATCGAGAGAAAAAGTACTACTTTCACCATCACTTCCTCCTCCTCCTCCTCCTCTTCTTCCCCTATCACGGCTCTATCTCCAAGAAAGGGAACAAAGTTATCTCCAGATTGGAGTAGTTAAGACAACTCCCACCTATGTGTTGTTTTTTGGAGATCCCATTCTTAGGCATGTAACCCTCCTAAGTTTCCATGTAGGAACCTAAGTATCTAACTCAGAGCTGTAAATCCCACAAGACGGTAAAGAAGCCTAAAGTTAGTCTTTGCAACTTTTAACACTGCTGTGCCTGAGTCTTTTTACAGATCAAGCTTGAAAGTATATGAAAACGATAGCAATTTTTTAAGTGGGTGTGAACTAGTTGGGCAAATTGTTGTTAACCCACCTGTCTCTATGGTATAAAATTAGGTCCAATTGCTATGGATGATAGGCAATTCAAAAATTTTAATAATGCTACACCATAATATAGGCCACACTACAGAATCTCATTGTAAAGATCTAATACTTAATATAAGGAAAGACATATTGTCAAGTTATCTAATAGTATTAAAAAAAACTAACAGGGGGTTAATTTAAAATTAAAAAAGAATCCACTTCAGCAGTAATGCTTTAGAAATCTGCTTTTATAATTTTTGCTTATCAAGGATTGCCCTTCTGCTATAATAACTGAGCCAAGACTGAGTTCTCAAATACTATGATGGCTTCTGTTAATTAGATAGTTTATCTGTGATGAGTTGTTGACACTGAGATGATTTGTGTTAAATAATTTTAAAATATTCTGTGGGGCACTAATTTAGCAGATAGATGCATTGTTCGTTCATTTTTCAGGCCTTGGCTTCAATTTTATTTGCAGCCTTCAATAAAGTTGAAGTTGATGTTTCAGCACAAATCTTCAAATTCAGAATCATTCATATTGCAAAGTTATATTTGAGTGATTATAAATCTTCTGGAGTCTGTTATTTTCATCTTTACTGAATCTGTCCTTTTTGACCCTTGTAGTAGGCTACATCTATGTTATACAGACTGCGTGGAGGTTCTTTACAAAATTATTTAAACAAATATTTTAGGCTTTTTTCAGTTTTTTATTTTAAAATTATTTTCATAATGTTTACCTGCATACAAATCCATTTCTTAGCCTACAACTGCCAGTTTAAGACAAAATGCAGGAGTAATTAGCAGAATGTGACACACCCTATTTATATATGCACATATATAAGACAGTACAGTGTCTGTCTTTTTTCAGCCTTTTATTCTAAGTCAAAACATGGACAGGTGCATTGAGTAAATATAAGATTTTAGCTATAAAATTAATTTTAATATTATCAGTTCTTGTTAATACCATGTTCTTTGAAATAAAGAAGTACATGAGAGGTGGTTAAATACGTTAAAAATTGTGAGGTGATCAAGTGTTATAGTAACCAGGGCTGTAATAATACAAGTACTCCAAATTTCTTTTCTTTTCTTTTTTCTCCTCCTCATTCTTGGTTCCTTATTCCTCATCCCTTTCCACTCCTTCCATTCTCCTGTCCTATTTCTCCACACACATTTCCCTTTTCCCTGTGTAATCTCTGCCTCCTCTTCTTCATACTCTTTCACTCTTGCTTGTCTCAGTCTCCTCTCTTCTGCCTCCCCTTCCTCTTTTTAGTCCTTAAGCCCCAAATGTTCCCTTCCTAGCTCAATGCCCCCACCTCCCTGAGTGGGAGTGCTACCCATGCCGCTATAACACCTCCAACTCTGTTGTAATCTCCATTCTGCATTTACACATGGGTACAGTCCCTTAATTGAGAGATTTTTCTTTTAAATAAAGCATTAGACATTTATATGTAAGAATAACACTTGCAAAGACTTTCTCTAGGTTAAAAGCTAAAAGGGATGTCAATCATCATACTTCAGAACATAAACAGATTGCCAGCGTGGGTTGAAAAGGAATTTTCCCCACATAGTATCATAGAAGCTTGAAATGGAGAGGAACTAAGAGGTCAGCTAATTCATCTACCTGCCAATTCAGGCTTCTTTTGTACCATACATTTTCAACTCCCATTGCCTTTAAAAGTGCCAAGCATTTAGACTATACTTCTCTAGAGAGTCTATGTTCATGGTCAGAATTTTTCCCCAATCCAAACTTAATTCCTGTAGTCCTGGATGCATCTCTACCTATCTTATTAAATAATGTAGTCTGTTACCATGCCTGTTTGTTTATCACTAGCCAAGATATTCACTATAATTTTTCTAGCTCTGTTTTACCTGTGGTGGTATAGTTACAGACATACAACCCCTCCCACAATAAATGTAATTTTCTTAGTATAGCTTATTGTCTTATGGGATAGGGAATCCATTATTTCTGTATAACTGTCTCCAATATTGATCATGCTTGTACTTTGGTAAAATACCACACACTTATCCAACATAGAGATACCAGAACAAGGTCTTAGTATCTCCTTATAAGTGAGTTTCTCCAGCACCTTGATCATTTTGTGATTCATTTTGTGGTAATCATTTCTCTGACTATTCTTATGCTTTCTACTGTTGCTTTTATTGTTTATCATGAGCATTATGTTACACCTAGAAGACCCAGGCAGAGCTAGGGCCCCATGGTGTTACTACTGTATAAACAGAGCAAAAATGTTAGCCCTTGCTCCAGACTTTATAAAGTCACCGTCCCCTTTCTTTCAGGCACACTGCCATATTTCTGGTCCTTTTCAAATAAAAAACTCTTCTATAATAAAAATACTACTTCACTGAGCTCTGCCCAGCTGTTATCAGATTACTTTTATAAGATACTGCTCCCTCTGATGCTGCAAACACCTTGAGACTACATAGAACTGAAGACACCAGTACAACTGACAACATACATAGCAAAATTGACTCCAGTAGCCCTATAAATATTTGCTGAAAAATATTGAGCTTCTTCAAAATATAAATATAGAGTTAAAATGTTGTATCTCTGTCACTATATACATTGTGAAGACTTTCAATTCTAGGTCAGTTTCTATTAAAATTTTAAGAAAACAGTTAAAAATATAGTTAATATACAAGGCATGACATGGTTACTGTGAAGCATCTTAACCAAAAATTTTTCTGTAAGTGTATTTTGTCAGTTTATTTATATCCTTTGTAGATCAGCATAAACAAAATTAATCATGAAAAGCAATCGCGACTGAGTAGAAGCAGAATTTTAGCTTCCAAAGCAACTTCTCTGCCAGACTCAAAAAATCTTATTCACTGTCAGGCAGTGTCACTCTTCCTAACCAGCCTTTGATACCATGAGGTGCAGCAACCAAAAACTGCAGCAGTCTGCCTGTTTTTTGACATGGATTCAGGATAGAAATATACCGGGCTATTTGTACCATCTGGTACATACATTTCAGTTGATGAAAGCGGACGAACTCCTAGGAACTTAGATGATGAAACACCAGGAAGAAAAAGAAACAAAAATCAAGCAGCTGAAAGTGAGGAAAAGAAACCAGAACTTGTATAATGTCTAGATGTTACAGGGCCATCTTTTCAGCTCTTTTTTTACATGTGCTTACACCTGTTTAAGAGTCTGCACAGTTTTGGAGTGAGAGTGCTTTCTATCAGACTAGATAATCTAATAGTCCCTTCTGGCCTTAAAATATAGAAATCTATAAATATACATGTATTAATATTGTCTTTTTACTATGGTTTATGATCTAGAGGTGTCAATTGTGACTGTAGATTTTCCTCTTGCTATATTCTTTATACAATCTTCTGAAAAGAGTCTCTTCCACATCTCTGTGATATTTTAGACAGAAAAATAATGCATGATTAACAGCGTGCTGAGAGGTGTTGCATTCACATTAACACTGAAGTGTGAACCAGTGGTCAAATGGCAGATTACATGTCTGTCACAACACATCAGGGCAGTATTCCAGTCTGCCAGCTCTACCCTGCCCAGCTCTTTCAAACAAAGAGCTTTTCAGAAAAATGTAACACAAAGAGGATGCCAAAGCTTTGGGGATAAAGAAGATCATGCTGAGGTCAAGCTTTTGGAAGCATAACTACATCAAGTGGTAGCATGGGTGCCCACTTTCCAGAACCTTGTAGGTTCATAGTGGTAGAGGAAGACGATGGCTTAAATGCTGCTTAAGTACATTTATCAAAGATTTTCTGCAGGATAACTGTATAACTTGAAAGGTGCTAAGGCTAGCACATTAGATTTGGAGACACTGTGCCAATTCTAACAAGGGCAGAACATTTGTGACCCATTTCTAGGAAGAAAGTGAGCTTCTAGAATATCATTTTAAGCAAGAAGTTCCAATTCATTTGGAAATATCATTAAAAGCTTCCCACCCATTTTAACATCAAAGTGAGATACTTTAATTTTAACCAAACAAATACAACCTACTCACTTGATTTCTTAATGGAAAACAGTTGTACCTGGAACTGAAGTGACCTTCAGTGTGTAAGAAGGTCTGAATCTAATACACATAATGATGCCAAACATAAGTTCTGTCCCAAGGGGAGTAATTCTGTGCATTTAAATCAAAGCTCTGGTCATAAATTATGTAATATATTTTTCAAAATCAGGGATATGTGTACCTCCAAGCACACTGCATTTGAAGGACTATGCTCACCTAACCAATGTGAACTAGTGGCTATCTTCTTGCATTTTGTCGGTCACCAAAGATCTGATGATTCCTGTAAGTTAAATGGTTCTTTCAGTAGTATTTTATTGGACAACACAAAGTGGGTTTTGTCATGAGTAATATTTTGAAACCATCTGAGTTGCTTAGGAGCTGAAGACTCATTTTCAAGGCATTTAAATGTTGGTGCCCTTAAAAATAGAGTTTAGAGGCCAGATTTACTTAGACACTTTTGAAATGTAAAAATATAGCCTATTGGAAAATGCCATGAAAACACTGTAACATTCACAGTCTGAATGTTCAATGTACAATTAATTAGAAACACCCTGAAATGTGCAAACAGGCTCTTTGGTCTTAACCCATCATTTTTCTGTGTATATATAATATGCACAAGATGACAATCTTACCTGCAATTGGATAATATCAGTGATTTCTTACAATTTACTCCTAATTTATACAAGTATGAGAAAGGGTAAAGTATCATCTATATAGGTGAATAGTAAACTCCTATATATAACATTTTTGTAGCATTATATTCTTGGGTTGGATAAATATAAATAACTATTTAAAGTACTAAAGAATCAACTCCATTACATATTCATTTAGCTACTGTTGTAATCCCTTTCTCACTCAGCAGTTGATAAATTAAATATACTTTAAAAACTTAATATATAAGGGCCTAGATGTAGGAATGTAAACAATATATATACCAGTATATTTATTTAATATATTCATGTTCCGTTGTGGTAGTGTAGATCATAATAACTTTAACTGTGGATTACTATTTGGTGGGGGTGAAAAAAAATCCTATGCTCTGTTAAGGAAAATGAAATGAAATTCATCTTTTCCCACTGCATTCATCTGAGCCTCAGTCCAGTTTGGCAGATTTGGCTCCCCTTCATGATTTTTTTTTCTGACACTGTGAACCTGCTGCTACAATCAAAAGATGTAGGGTTTATTTCTGTACACAATTTGCTCCTCATTTTTGTATGAATAGCTCTTATGTCTTGAGGCACAGAAATGTTATTTTCTGTGGATTGAATTTAGCCTTCTCAGTAATAATGTATGTACAGCATGTTCCAAGAGAAGGGTAGTAAACAGAGGATCTGGATTCCACCCTTAGCTATATCCTTTCTAATTCGTTTAAAATCACATAAACAATTATTGTTAAGCAATGATCTCACTGTACTTCACCGTACAATAATACAAAAATGACTAGTGATTGAACACATCCTATTATGTATGAAATAATAGATATAATAAGTTTAATATTTCACATTCAGAAAACTAGATGCAATTCTGTGCACAGAACAAAAGTGAAACGAGTTTTCTGATATAATTTTATTAACTAATTTATTTCTAAATTACTAAGAAAGGAACGTTAAGAAAAATGTACTTTAAGCTGCCATGGAAATCGATTAACTTAGAAAAATTGTGAGGCACATCTCGGTGATATTATCCAAAAGGGAAAGAAAATGTATAAAATTGGATGTAAACATATCTAAGAGAAATGGAACTGAAATGGAGCGCATGTTATTTGAGAAACATTTCAATAATGATGATGGTAATAAAATTTAGCACTTGTAGAGCATTTTATTAGTGGGATTTTAAAAACATTTAGTACTGGCCTAATTCTGCCCACTGAAGTCAATGGCAAAATAGCCAATGATTTCTGTGGGAGCAGAATTTTGTGTACACTGGGCATGTCTACATGTGTATCCGAATGCACAGTTGTTACTGCACAGTAACTGCAAGTACTAAATGACTGCACAGTAATTGCCAGTACTGCGCAGTCCTGGTGCTGCACTGGTCATTTTTGACCCTACTGTGTGGTAGCAACAAGCTACTGTGCAGTAGCTCATTGCTACTGCACAGTAGCAGTGGCATTGCAGTTTGTGCCCGCTGATGCTATGTCACCGTAGCAATGAGCTACGTCACTGTAGCTCATCACTACAATGATGTAGCATTTTGTGTAGATGCACCCACTAAGGTCTAGATTCATAGAGAAGCAGTTAGGCATCTAAGTGAAGAGATATCAGGATGATCCCCAGTGCCCACAGATGCATTTGCATGGGGGAATTGGTCAACATGGGACAAAAGGCCCAGTTCTGGGATTCTTTTGGGGCACTGAGATATATCCCCTAAATTCAGCACTGTCCGAGAAAATCTGGGATGCTAAATGGCTTTAGGAAAACTTGTTCAAATGACTGCTCTAAATTAGGCAGAGGAAGAAGGATATGAACCCAGGTCTCTTATATCCCAAGTAAGTGCTCTAAATACTAGGCTCTTGGGTATCAGGAGAGTGGTACCTCCTGTTTTTTAGATAGAGAGAGAGAGAGAGAGCGAGCGCGAGTGAGAGCGAGAGCACTGACATGATTTAGGTGCCTAGCTCCATGAAAGGATTTGCAGCTCTGAATTCTGAATAAAGGAAGGCACCTCCTTTCAGCCCACAGTTAGATGCCTTATTCTTTCTTAGCAGCAGGCCTATCCCCTCTCCTCAGCATTTCCCAGCATTTCCATCTAGCTTGTTTTATTATTAGTATTAGTATTTAATCAGATACCTTCTTGCCCTACAAGCAACACATATTAATCAGCCAGGATGACTTGTACATTCTCCTCTCCCACTTGGCTGGGATGGTTTAGTCAGGGGCAATCCTGTCTTAAGCAGAGGGCTGGACTAGATCACTTTGTGAGGTCGCTTCCAGCCATATCTTCCTATGATCATAAGATTGTATGATCCTCTTGTATACTCTGCAGCTCTGGGAGGCTTTCTCTCTTTAGTTCCTCATAAAATTTGCAAAATTTTGCCTTCTGTATAATAGCCAAAATTCTCAGACATTATGAGAGTATTTTTCTTTAATATGAAATTTTAAGCAGGTTTTTTGGCACACATTTTGTTTGTACTAAGCTTGAGGTTGTTTATGGCATTAGTGGTTTGTGTGTTTGTGCATGTTTACATTCTGTCTGTTTTTATGAAGTATTTCACTGGTATCCTTACGCAGCATGTGGTCTAAGAATGCCTCTTTACTTTTGATAGCATGCATGAAACATCAGGCACTTTGCTGAGAAGGCATTTAAATTAAGGTAAGCTAAACACTGCTTCTTTGCAATTACTTAAGTGGAGACTTGTAAGTCATAACTCTCTTCACAGAAGAAGGAATAGAAAATGCTTAGACATATTTAAAAATAAAAATGCCATTACATAGGGGTTTTTTTTAATATAGTAGTCTTATATATTTTCTTTCATTAATCTCAACAAACTTCAACTCTGTGAATGTATAGAAAACTAGAACGCCTTTGTCATCATAGATGTCATAGAAGAAAAATGTGATTAACTGATCTGTTATCTGTATTAGAATTGGTAAATCAATTTCCCTATATCAGTATTAAATGGATTGAATTAAGAAGTTAAAACAACCCTAATGTGGATAGACCTAAACTTGGTTAATCTTCAGTTAAATAAGCTAATTTTGTTTTAACTTGTGTCAATGAATTGCCATAATAAATTAAATTTGTTTGAGTAAGACTTAATCTCATTTAAGGATCCCTGCATTATGGTTTTGGACTGACTAAACCAGTCTAATTTTAAACCAGCCTTTTATCTGGTATGAATTTTTCAGTATAGATCAGGCCTCAGAAATAAAGTTTTGTTTTTCAGATTTCTTCAAAACTTTTTGTTTTCTTTTCAATTTGAACCTGAATAATGATTGTGAATTAAGCTCTGACTAAATATTAAATGGCAACCTCCATAATGGGAAGCAAGAATGCCAAAATTACATCTTTCTGAGTATTCCACAAAGACATTTACCAAAAAAGACAAAGACATTTAGTAAAAAAAGTTAAGCCAAAATTGACATTACTGTTATTTTAAAGGTTAGAAATAAATAGAGAAAAAATCATAGGAAGAAAGAATTTGTAGAATTATTTGGTAGAGCAGAAGAAAACTAAAATATACACAAAATCAGTTTACGTTTTGACCTTTACTCTTCAGATCACTTTTACGCAAACCTTTTATGTCCTCAATTTACCATGCATATAGCCAGTCAGCTATAAAGACTGTATTGAGAAGAGTCAGGAACTCTTTTAGGCGAAAGCATACAAAAGATTCCCCAGAGCGGTGGAAATAAAAAATAAAACTATCCGTTTGAATGAAATGTCAAATAGAATCCAGAAGTAAGGAGGTAAAGAGTACAGAAATTAAGACAATATCACTAAAAGTGAATAATCAGAAGTTTGCTAAATCACTCTTTCCATTTATGGGATCTGGAGTATAGAAAAGCCAGTACTAAAGACAAACTCATATTTGGAGTGTGTTTGGAACCACCTATCAGGATAGCTCCTTCCTTCACAGACAAATTCAATGCCATTCCTTCACAGTCTAGTTCAGGGCTATTAATTTAGGGCTCCATGTTCCGCATATTAACAGTTTATAGGCTATGTAGTCCTTCTTTCAAGTGCGGTTGCTGGCCAATGTGTCATTCAGTGTCATGGTCCAAAGTCACTTACTTTTGCAGAAGTATTTCTCAAAGAGGAGTGATATTGTTTTAACTGTTTAATAAAACTTTGACATAAATTTTGAAGCAGGTGAAGCTTGGGCACATGCATGGTTGAGCCTAATCTGTCTGGAACAATGTTTGGCTTGAGAGGTGGTGACCAGGAGTTGTGTGACTCCTTTACTTGTGTACAGGCTTTGGGCTGGTAAGGGGTATTTGAGTTTTTCATTGACAATTGAGCATGACTATAGTGATTAAAGATGTCAGGTGACCTTGAGGTTTCATTTCAGAAAAAAAAATTGTGGCCAGAAGCCTTTAAACACGAACACTTGCCTGTGTATTTATTAATGCCGTTACTAGTGGCAAAAGCAATATATAGTTTAAAAAAATAATGCTCTATTTTTTTTAACTGGATTTATAAAGTCCAAACATTTACTTAAAAATCAAACATTTTGGTATCAGGGCCTCTAGGAAATGTTGGCAGTGGAAAAACTAACCTACACCAGATGGCAGAGGTTAAAGAAATACTATAAAATATGGCTCCCATTCATACAGTTCTCAGGCAAACAGAACCCAAGCACCGAAAACCTGTGAAAGTGGAAAACCTTTCTATTTGCTTACATTTCTCTTTGCTACTCAGCAAACCTGAGAGGTATTGTATCATCACGTATCAAGAAAGTAATATGCCAGACTGTTGTAACAGGTGGAATATGTTTATTTGGAACAACATTGAATAAAAAATAAAGAAAGGGCCAAAGTTACTGCTGGTTTCCATGACTGCATCCATAGAATTTCTAGCATATTTAGTTTGGTACCACCAAAACACCTATATTTGCACAAGCAAAATAAGTAATTGCATGATAAAATAGCAGTGGCTGCATCTACATGAGATGCTGACTGAGCAGTTGTTACTGCACAGTCATTTAGTACTTGCATAAACAAATACTAAATTACTGCAGTAGAGTCGCCGAATAGCTTTTAGGTGACGCTGACTACGCAGTAGCTAATTACTACTGCGCAGTAGCATCCTATCACACTTTGTGCCACATGGTGCTACTGTGCAGTAGTAATGAGCTACTCAGTCAGCATCCTGGGTAGACCTAACCAATTTGTATGAACTGATCTGTGTTGCCCCTAGAAATATAGGCTTCACACTTGTAAATTCTGCTAGTTAGGAAGACCATATGAAAATATTATTTGGAATAAGTCTTTTTTTTAAAGGATCCTTCCTTCCTTTACTTAAATATTAAAGAAAATATAAAATTAAAAGATGAACATGCATTTAGTCCAGTAATTCTTAGCCAGGGTGCCATAGTACACCAAGTTGTTTTTATGGATACTGCTGGGTGCTGCACAATATTAATATTGCTAGGCATACAAAAACCTACTGGTGATTCATAAGACAGACCCAGGAATTTCAAGTGGGATCCATGGCGTCAAAACATTTTACCTGCCATGGCCTTTCTGAATCCTTTGCAACTCAGAATTGCTCTATTATTTTTTCATTGTCATAAAAACAAGTGAAAGTTAAAGGGTATCATTTTTCAAGGGGTACCTTGAGTCTAACAAGGGGTGTTTTGAATATAAAAAGGTTGAGAATCACTGGTATAGGCATTCTCGGATCTACAGTTTAACCTTTATTGCTTTCTACATATTCTTCCTTATGTCTCCTAACTCCATTATTGTTTGTGTGAATTATACTAGTATAGTCTGTGTAATCCCTAACTAACAGTATCTGAAATATTGAAACGGTCAATCCATTTGGTTACAAATGGTCCTGCACTGTCTTGCAAAAAATTATTCAATTAACATCTGATGACATATAGCCTGATGACATCTCCTTAAAAAGGATTTGTAATGTTCTGTTGGGAGCTTTGCAATTACAGATAGCCTTGGTGACACCAGTGTTGGAATACTGTGTCCAATTTTGGTGTCTACAGTGCAAAAGGCCATAGCAGAAGCACTCATGTCATAGTCCTGTCAGACTTTAACAAATCCACAAATTCTGCTAAATACCTGTCATCAACTATCTCATATAGGACATGAGAAGTAGAAGTAGTGTAAAAGGATATTGGACAATTAGACTATTTTGAAAATAACAATAAGGATAAACTGAGTTCTGGGGAAGCTTGCAATCAGAGATTGAAGGAGCTCAGTCTATTTAGTTTATTGAAGACAAATTAAGAGGTGATTTGATCACAGTCCTCAAGCATGTAATAGGGCAAATCATTTTACACTTCAGATTATGCATACAAAAGCATAACAAGATACAATACCTGAAACCTGAAGTTAGAAAAAATTAATTAGGAAATAAGATGAAAATATTTCAGTGAGAGTACTTATTCTTTTTGGTTTCAATCTTTGTGACAGATTTTCCTTTTTTGGAAAAGTATATCAATAGGATTTTAACAGATCCTGTAATACAGCCGCAGTTTTGGGCCTAATGGCAGAAATTACTAAGTGTAGTTAATAGCAAAATAACTGGAGCAGAAGGCCCTTACACTGAGTCATGAAGACGACTGGAGCAGCCCAGTTTTAAGCAAGCATTTCAGGCCAGAGTTTCTTTGGACGAGGTGTCCGGACTGCAAAGCCTCTACTAATTTGGGGGAAGTTACCTCAGTGACCTCAAGGATCTAGGTAGGAACAGTTTATGCGTTGTCCCTTTTGACACCTTCTCAGGAGGCAAATAGATAACACTGACATTCAGAAGGTATTTACAACTCCTAGTGACACCCTTGCTTCTGCCCACTCTGTTCTTGCCCCTTTCCCATGAGGATGGTGTGAATACAAAGCCCTCTTTTGCTATGGATAAAGGCAGCACTCGTAATAAGCTCATCTCTTATTGCTAGGCAACACTTAGCAATGTGAATTTGTCACTTCTGTTTGGTGCAACTTTGAATTTCACCTCCAACTGTAACAATATAGCCTGCTATATTTTAGATGCCACTGTGGTTGGATAGCATCCCAGGAAAGATGTGAACTATTACTGACAGGGAGTGAATGACTGGCAATGGGCATAAGCAGTTTTCTGATTTTAAGTCTTGACATATAATTAATTGTTAAACTTACTATTTTATCAAGCTTTTATCAGACTCATGCTTCATGATTCCTGCCTACTGATTGCCTTTTAGACATCAGACAAAGGAAGTATGTAAACTCCCAATATAGAACTCCACTTAATCAGGTCGATTTCTCTGCTAGAATCTGATCTTGTTTCCTTGTGGCGTTTGCTACATTCATACTTTTCTGCATTAATGATCACTTTGGGGGAGGAATTATAAATAAAATTCAAGCCCTACATACCCCAGTCAATCACACAATGTTATATTTACAGCATATGTCATTACAGATTTAAGTAAATGAATCTCTTAATTGGAAGAGCTAAGTGTTGAGTTATGGAAAATGCTGAGCCCATCCTACATAAGGTGAAGTGCCTCAACTTTCGAGATCTTCAGTGGGTGTTGAGGGAGCTCAGCATCCCTCAGGAGGATGCCTACTCTTAACTTGAATGCTTTTTTAGACAAATTGAGGCTTTCATTCAAGAAAATATTAATTTAGTCTTATCAATATATTAAATGTTCTTCTTGGACTTGGGGCTCAATCACTTTATTCTTTAAAATTGTGCACAATGGCTAGCATGGCCATCAGGTCAATCCATAAAGAATATTTGTAAGTTAGTGCTTGTTGAGGTAAAGGGACATCATTTTTAATGAAAAGTTAAGTTACCCTGGATTTGGTTGAAAAAACTTTGAAGCTGGTAATTTTTCAACCAGTTCTTGCCAATATATAAAAGAAGGCATAAAAATGTCTCCTATTCTAAATAAAACAGGAATCTTTAGGAAAATCATAATAAAAGTAATAAGAAAATCTTTTCTCAAAGAGTCTTGGAAACATTTCATGATTACATTAATTATAGAAATGTGCCAGGCAGCTAAGAATATTAATAGTGTTTTAGACTTTGCATATTTTTCACTGACTCACTGGAAACAAAAGGAGTTTCTGTAACTGTGTGAATGAACCGTGGCATGTGCATGTTCTTTTAAGAAAGGCCAAGGGTGCAGTTCTATTTTCTTAGCTCTGCTTTCATATTTATGTGTCTCATTTCCAGCTCATTGCTGATGCCTCAGTTGCGCTATCCATCAACACTTTTATCCTCCTTGTTCCTCAAAAAGAACATAAAATCCTTTTTTATGTGGTGGTAATATTATTGCAAATAAAAGCAAATACCAAAATCTTTATTAGTCTGCCAAAATAATAAACTATTTAATAAAAGCATGCTGTAAAAATAAGGTCATTTGCATCACTCAAGTTTCTTGCAGGAAATACTGAGAATTATTGGTCAAAAAGCACAAAGTGACAGCAATTATTTCTGTTGTTGATCTAATGCAGACTGAGATCAGGTTAAAAAAATGCACTGAGGTTGTGCATGTTTGGTGTCTTTAAATGTTTTTAATACTGGTTGCATATAGAGGAGTCTGGGAAAATCAAAATTTCCAATGCTCTGCTTTTTTGCAGATTTTCCCCATAGCAGAGATTAGATGGGTCCCAGAGAGATCTTTACTCCAAAGCTCCTGGTGACCTCCTCACTCTCTTACTGCCCAAAGATTTACGGTCCAAATATTAAAACCATTTTTATATTCAGTATTAATTGTATTTGGTTTGGATTTGTGTCAGTTTCTGCTTTTTTTTTTTTTTTTTTTTACCTTTTTCTTTTGACATCTCTGCATGCAGACAAATATTAAGGCTTTATTTTAGAAGTTGGTTAAATACTGAAAGTTATTCCAGGTATACTGTTCTGAATTATGTATATGGTGTCTGATTTTATTTTATTTTTTTGCATTATAAACCTAACCATTTTTTTCCTCTTTGCAATTTCTATGCCCCTCTGGCAGGCTAGAATATATATTATTGATATGTTTGTAACATAGAAATATCAGTTACTGTGTTGAGGATTAAAATATCATTTGTGAATTTCTTGTAAAGTTCCCTAGAATAACCTGCAAACAAACATTAAATTTAAGCAAATCCTGTAAAATGTATTCAACTGAGATAAAATATTAACTTTGTTTATTCTAGTATGAAACTTAGAGCCTAATCCTGTGGAAAACTGTTCTTCTGCTATGAGATGGCGAGACCCTTCAGCTCCCATTTTTCTTTTTATACAATAATGGTTATTTTTATGTAATAGGATTTTGCAGATAAGGATCTCAAAGTGTTACTATTCCCATTTTACAGATAGGAAAAGTGAGATGTTGCAAGATAAAGTGACCTGTCTAAGACCACACAGTAAGTTATTGGTGAGGAATAAAATTCAGCTGTTGTACTCCCCAGAGAAAAGTACCATCTATCAGACCATACTTTCTTCACTCTTCAGTTGCAGTTTAGATGCTCATCCACTTAGGTGATCAAGCCTGCATGGGTATGACAGTGTTTTAAATATAAATATTTAAAAAAATATTTGAATGTGTACTTTATAGAGCCCTTTAACTATCTCAGTTTATGATTTTGCCCTCAAAGTAGGCACTGTCTGTTGCTGGTTTTATAGGTATGAGTGTGAGACACCTGAAACCTGGAATAAGAGACAGGAAACAATGGTTTGGGATGCAGTGTCACATGATATATAAGAAAGAGGATAAATTATGCATGTTGGAAAGGGTGTGCTTTTCGTTCTGAAGGCGAGAAATAATTCCACACTTAAATCAGTAAGCATAATAGGGTCCTGTCCTCCAAAACTTCAGTGGGACTGCTTACCTAGCTAGAGGTACTTTTATGTTTTCTAGATCATTGCTTTAAACAACCAGTTAGCTACAGATGTGTGTAATCAATTATATGATTTAAA
Source organism: Alligator mississippiensis (assembly GCF_030867095.1). Lineage (NCBI taxonomy): Eukaryota > Metazoa > Chordata > Crocodylia > Alligatoridae > Alligator > Alligator mississippiensis. The sequence continues at coordinate 247,330,682 of NC_081825.1, forward strand.
TAGAAAGCTTTTCACTTTATATTTGACTGACATTTATTGGGATCACTATGTTATATATATGTGAATAGAGAAAGACAGAAATTGTACAGATGGGATTTTTTATAAATGTAGACAATCATATGAATATTAATTACATTTGTGGCTAGTCAGTCAAGGACAGTAAAAATATCTTTGAATCACACACTTTATAAGATAATAATTTAATAATATGTACAGTAATGATTGTACAAAGATTATTCAAGAATTATCCTTATTATAGATTGCTGAATTACATGAAATTTAAATGAGTTGGCAATGGTCAGTGGCAGCAAGTGGCTGATAATATTTTGTGGTTCAAGAGAATATAAATTCTTCTCATGAGGTATTCTGATTTGTAGAGAGTTTGGGTACCAAATTTGCTAATTAGTGCACTCCAGCAACCTGCATCTCACGTGTATTCAGGGTCCCCATGGTTCAAAATGGCGGTGGGGGTTCTTTAGCTAAAGCTCGTTGAATGCTTTAGCTAAAGCTGAATACACGTGATGCTGTGGGCAGCTCTCTGAGAGATCTCAGAGCTGCTCAAATTAAAGTACACCCCCACTCCACCCCGAAACACGTGTATAGATGCCCTTAGAGACTAACTGGTTCAGAAGAGCATAAGCCTTCGCAGGCAACAACCTACTTGAAGTGGGTTAAAATACTTCAAGTAGCCTATGAAAACTCATGCCTAAGGCTGCTTGAAGACGTGGGGGCAAAAAAGTGGCACTTTAAACTCAATGCGCTCTCACACTAAGCCCAGCATATGCCCAGAAGTGGCAGCATGCTAATTGTACTTAGTTTGCCCAATGTCTGTATAGATCAGGCACTTTAGTGGGATTTTTTTGGTGCACTTTTATCCAATAGTGATTGAATCAGCTTTAGATAAAAGTGCCAAGAAACCCCACTGAAGTGTCTGATCTATATAGATGCTGCAGAGCCGGGCTGAAGGAACACACTTCTTGTTTCTTGTTTCTTGTTTCTGCTTGAAACTTGCAAAATAAAATTTAAATTTAAAAAGTGATGATGATAGAACTGAAAATGGGCCTGGTTTTCCTGGGCTCTTTGTTTAACCCAAAGTCCACTAGACCCTATTGACTTTACTGTGGGAACCATACATTTTTTGATCATAATCAATTGTTGTCTTTGTTTATGGACATAGCATCCAGAAGTATGCTATGCACCTTTTACACAATTGTGAAATATTTCCTCTTCCTCACTGCTCTTACAGTCTAACAAGGAAGTGTACAAGGAAGCGTTAAAATGGAAGTAGCACACCCTTAGTTTTAGTTCTTGCCCACTTGCCACTCACAATCTCATCTGCTTTTCAGATCTAATTAGGCATACTGTATACTTGTACAGATAATTTCTTCATCTTGGCATTGGTAGAGTTTGGAATAGACTTTCATACTCTTCTTTAACCTATTTCAGAAATAGTCCTGTCACCATTTGTTTCAGTAACACACAGAATGATGGAAATTGACATTTTTTATATAGAAGCAAAAAGTGTATCAGTTTTATGAAAGACTAGATTCTTTTTTTTCCCCGGGTCATATTTGAATTTGATCACTTCAGGGCTTGCTATATAGTATGCTTTTCAGCAATAGTCCCAGTGGTTTCAGGCTCTATCACCTAATAATTGATCATGACAGGAGTTATATGTCCAAAGCCAACGGGTAGAGTGAATAGCATATGTCAGGGTCAATTATGAGGTGGAAGACACTGCAACAACAACAAAAAAAAAGACTGCACTGATTAGAGCACGATGTTGACAAGAGAGATGACACTTCAGTATTATTTTAAAAGAGCTCCATCACAGACATCCCTCCCAGATGACATAAAAATCAAGGCTATATTGCCTCCATTGCACTATTCCCCATCTGATGTTATCTAAAGTTCTATGGGACACTCCACATTGCATTCTGTTTGGTTGATTTGCAGTGAGAAAATGCTTTCTTAATTTTGGTTGTTCAAAGTCATTCCTGCCTTCCCAGTTAATGAGGTCAAAACAGCTACATTCTTAATGGACTGGTTCTCCTTTGAATATATTCATTATGAAATGGAAAAACTCTTAAATGAGATATTGTTAAAAAGATTTTTAATTATGGCATTTATTAACAATATTTACACAGGTAAAATCAGACCAGATACAAAATAAGAACTAGAGAGAAACCACTAATTTCTACTAATAAAACTTATCTAATAGATTTTTCATACTATAGGGAGATTCTTGAAGAGAAGCATGAATGGGACAAATTTTGGACTCCTGACATATGCCACATGCGACCCTAATGCCTATCAGTGAGTTTAAACATACTCAAATGCTATCATTTAGTGGGGAACTTAGTCTGTCTAACAATAAGTATATGAGCAATCCCAGTGGAGCCACTGGGATTACTCATATGCTTGAAAGTAAGTACATTAAGTATCTTGTTAAACCTAGGCTTTAGTTACAGAGAATTCAGGCCAATAAATTTAAAAGCACTTCTTGGTAAATTTAAAAGTACTACTTAGAAGTCATGATTTGATTCTGTCTGTCCTTTAATATGATTGCCCACTATGGTATCTGAGTGCCTCCACTAAGTAAATGCGGAATTTTCTTTCCAGATCTTTAAAAATAATAGCTTAACATCACTGATGGGATTTTTTTTAAATGAATGAGTATATGTTGTGTGAGAGTGCTGATTTATTTTTTAAAAAGGTTGTCAAGAAAAGGCTAATTCAAAGAGATGGAGTTTGGTTTTTTCCTTGAATGTGGCCTGGTGGTGTGGCCATTCTCATTGCTTCTTAGTATAAAGCAAGCATCATTCATCTATATGACTGAAATCAAAGATGCATGTGTATAACAGTACTCTACAACAATTGAATATACACTGTGGAATTGCTGTGGTAACATGTAATTGTTCTAAGCTCTACTGTAGAATATTTTAATATTTTTATACACATTATTCCCATAAACTCAGTTCTCCTGTACCTTCTTCTGGAGAGCTAAAGAACAGCCTGCACCATTTTGCTAGTTCTTAAAAAGTACCACACTCATCCTCACATACAAATGTTGATGTGAAAGAGCTCAGGGGCTTAGACCCTGATGGTGTTCAGGATGATGTACTCTAATATCATTAAGTAGATGGTTACTTCTTCTCTGTTCTTTTGGGAGTGTTAATCACCATCTCATATTACTGTACCTTTCTTGGGTGTTTCAATGATATCAGATGGATAGCCATGCCAAGATATAGTATATTTAAGCTTGTACCATTAGGTTCAAAGTCACTGTAGAGATGATGTTGAAACATATTACAGCTTGTTAAAACTGTATGGTTTTTCTCTCTATCTCCAGACTGAAATAAAAGTCTCTTCTTTTACTTCAACACATAGATAATGTTCCTTTCGTTGTATATTTATAGGCAAATAGTATCATTGCCTGTGTAACATATGTAATGTGGAGCCTCATTTTGAATCTTCTGTGCATATTTGTTTCCAATGGAGTGATTTCTGAGGTATACTTTTGTCAGTATGATACCAAAACCAGTACCTCGGTGGGGGTGGGGAGGGGTCTTTCTCTCCAAATTGAAAAGTACTCTCAGAAATTCTCAACATAATTTTTTGCATGTTTGGAAATATTAATGTCTCTACTAACCTCTTGAAAATGTAGACATGACATGTTTACTTTTAAAAATCATGTTTCTTGTCTTTGTACATATGTGTTTATATGTGAGAGAGATGAAAATGGAGGGTGCAGCTGGATCTTACAAACACTCACATGTGTGCTTAACCTTACAACCATGAGACCCACTGAGACCAGGGGTAGTAAGGTCCATCACGTGTATACTTACTTATAGATTGGGGTTTACTTTGGTATTCTAGGTTGCTTGTGAGTACAGGGTTGCCACCTTTTTATTGAATATAAACTACTGAGGAATTTTACTTGTGATAAAATATCTTAAAATTGCACAAACTTTGTAAACAGAAAAAAATCTTAAAAATGAAAAGTTTTGCCTGTCAACCTCATCCCTTTCTCTCTGTGATTATTTTTATTATTAATATAATAAAAACACTGCAAAGCTGCATGGAATCTTTAATGCTTGGCTTATTTGTTGCATGCACACACAATCCAAATTTAAGGCCAAATTCTGGCTTTTATTGCAGTGGATAGTGGGTATAAAGAGCAAGATTTCTTGAGTCCTGGAAGAAGAAAGATTTCTCATTTCAAAGCTACCTATGAGGTTGACAAGTCATCTAGAGACATGACTAGACATTAGGCACTTTCTTGTGAACTGTGGGGTAATTTTGTAGCCACAATAAGGAGCTCCAAAGAGGAAGGTGTCCATAGTCATGCTAAACCATTTTACTTTGATCAGCATAGATATATGAGAGACCTTCCATGTATTGAGCTGCTTTGACTATTAGTACACTTCATGTGTGTAAAGGCAAAATATTGTTAAAATTTAATTTCAGCATATCCAAAGAAATAGTTATGGTATTCTGCCTGTTGGGAAGTGTATAAAAGGTCTGAGAAATTACTCAGTGACTGGCAGTTAAATGTGTTCCATGAAGCTTCTTAATTAAAAAGACAAAAACACCTGCTCTGTTCCAGGGAAAAAAAAACCTCCTCTATAAACTGGTTTGCATGTTAATAATAGCAGAAAAATTCTGTTTTGTTACTTCAGTGAAACCACATTGACTTTAGTGGGGTCATATGGCTGTACCATAACTTGGTAGTGGATGGCTCATTGCTAGCTACTCCAATGAAAAACATAACATCCTAATTTTGGGACTTGGCAGGTAAGTGAAGGAGGAGCTGATTTTCAAAAATTTATTTTTAAAATGTAAATATACTTCAAATGTTATGTCTACTTTGCATATGTGGGATTCTGTTACTGATTTGGGATTTTAAACAGAAAATCTTCTTTTAATTAAGAACCTTAGCAGTTCACCTTTAACTGCCAGTCATTGGATAATCGGTCCTTTTCTAATAGGCACCACAGCTCAGGTACACAACAGTGACTATTCCTCAGAATATACTGGTATTAAGTTATTTTTGGATCTCATTTATGACAGAACTTAATTAACTATTCAGGGTCATTAGGGATACTGCATTGCTTTCCTAATCATTTGACAGATTCCTCCACTTCTGTTAATTCATTGCTACAATTTGCACCATTACTAACTAAAAAAGATGAGAAAGGAGCAACAAATCATTGTTCTTCCTCCGTTACAAAATGCCACATTAGAATCCTTGTGATGGAACAAAGGCTTTAGTCAATTCTGTTGTTTTAGGTACAGCAGTGTGTCAGACAGCACATAAGTTGGGGACAAGGTGGGACCTCTAGAGGTCTCTCAGATTTCAAACTCTTGAGATGTGGCAAACTTTCCTCGAACTTCCTTTGCCCCATCCCACATCCAGGAGATGTTGCACTACATGTATAGGGGAGAGCATATCTGCCTGATGCATCTCTCTTAATGATCTTTTAAGTTCACTAGCATTTTGCTGCTTGTATTGGACACTTGCAGCTGCATTTTGCAGCTAGTATTGGACACTCTTTATCTGGATGCTAAAAAGAAACAGACAGAAATTGAGAGGACAGAATTTACTTTTTATTCCATTAAAAACAATTACACTAAGTTGCCTCTTAGCTGAGTCCCCTCTGTTGAGACTTTATATTTGAGGAGGTAAGTCACTGGACAGTCCCAAAATACAAGAAGCATGAATGAAGCTAATAGCAAGTTTATCCACCTTTCTTCCCCTCTCCCTCAATTTTCTCAGAGTGCAAGTAGAATAATGGAGAATCAGGGTCTGTAAATAGTTACCAAGAAATTAAACAGTTTTAGTTTCCAGATTCACTCCCCATGTGATTTGATCTTTCTTAACATCTAATATCAAACATCTAATATCAAAGTGTTTTTAAAATTTGAATATATTATTTGGGAAAATCTACTGATATTCAGTGGAAAGGCCCTCAGTGTTACCCCATTATCTACTCCCAAAGTCTCAGAGTCAAATCCAGTTTATGTGAATAACTGCTGATGCCCATTAAATGGGTAGAATTTGCTCCTGCAGTTTCACACCTAGCCTCTCTCAGGTGGAGAGGCTGAGTGGATTATAACTAAAGATATGTATTTTGAAAGAATGTATAATGGACTGCAATAGAACTGACAGCTAGAAAACCACAGTGTTATAACAGGGTAGATTAATACTAATGGAGCCGTTGAAGAAGGAAAGCACTTTAAAATTATTCCCCTTTTCAGGTCTTGTAATGATACACTATTTAGAAGAGAGCTGTTACAAGTATTTGAACTTGTATTATAAAGCTGTCTGATTACAGCGACTGATTTTATGGGTTCTCTAGTTTTACAAAGAGGCTGAATAATTTATGTACATGATAACTTAGATTTTCTATACACTGTTGCTAAGCACTTTAAGCCAATAGCCTTTAAATGTTCACAGCTACTAGTTGAAATGCCTTTTATTATTATAAACATAAATAAACGTATTTATTATATCTTTCAAGGAAAGCAAATGTAGGGGTGATCACTGATAAAATAATACTAGTTTATGCAATAAATCATGTGTTTTACAGTTCTCAGAGGCGTGGTTTATTTCCTATCAGGCCAGTTTACTATGTATTATTGCTTCATTTAACTTGGTAATTCCACCTAAATTTTCTACAAGTCCCTTGGACTTAGAATTTTAATTCAGAACAGGCTTACATTCCCTTTCTCAGTCAAAAAAAAAAAAGTTAATGCCCTTCCTGAGAATCATCAGGATTTCACATCCAAATCATCTGATTCAGGTCATCTACACTGTTTTGAATAGTAAAAAAGGATTTTTTTAGAATGAATGCCTATTATAAAAATGTATATTAAAGCATCAAACTAAAACATTAAAATAGTCTTTTAAATGTTATCAGTAAAATACGTTTTTGTCTAGTGAACTGCTAGTCCATGTGGCCAATGTGTACATAGATATTAGTATTTTTTAAATATTTGGGATATTAATTTTTTGGGCAGAAATTCTTTTTTCTGCTTTGAGTGTAATATTAATTTCCATTACATATTAGATAAAGCTGCAGTTAAGTCTTGTTCTTAATGTTTTTGTCTATTGGGTACAAAATGAAGTTCTGATAAAGTGAAAACCATTAACCATTTTCCTTACTTTTATACAAGGTGTTTACAGTATTAGTTGAATTCTCTGTATTTAAAAATCTAGAATTAAATACTGAGCACCTGTACACGTGCTGGTTGTCTGCTCCGAAACATGCTAATTAGCATGAGTGCTGGAGTGTATTAATTAATTTAGTCTGTTGGAGCATGTTAATTAATGCACTCCAGCAGCCTCTGTGTCACGTCTATTCAGTATCCCATCACTTCAAAATGCCGGCAGCAGCGTTTGAACTAAAGCTCATTGAAGAAGTTTTAATTCAAGTGCCCCTGCCACCATTTTGAAGTATGGAATGCTGAATGTATGTGATGCTGTAGGCACTTTTAATTAGTGTGGCGCTGGAGCCTCTTTAATTAAAGCACCCCCCCCCACACACACACACCTTGCAGCATGTGTATAGGTGCCCACTGATTTTCATTTAAATGTTTAAATGTGACAGAAGTAAGTTTTACAAACACCCCCACTGAACATATTTTTCCAACTCTATAAAATCTATGAGTGAGCCATTTTATGAGATACCTACCCTTCATAAATAATTTTTGTGGCATTTGCAAATAGTTCTTTTTGTCTTTTGAAAAACTAGAAACTCAATCAAAAGCAGTATAACATAACTGCTATATTAACTGCACACTCTAATTTTACATTTACAAGTTCTAACTGATAAAGAAAACGTTTCAGATTATTTATCAATGTCTAAAATAATATTTGCCTTCTGAGGCCCTACCAAAATCATTTTGATATATTTAGTGCTATATAAAATTTTATCTTGGCTCTAGGATAGTAGTTACCGATCCCTTTCCATTCTGGTCCCATTGTTCCTATCAACCCAGGATCAAGCCATTTAGCAGGATAAAAAGAACATGGTCTGACCACAGATGAAAACCCTTATTCTAAAAAATGTTAAATCATATGTAATATTTCAAACTGAGCCCCTGGTCCTACAAATGACATTGTACGGAGCACTATATTGGGCTTCATGATTTGGCCTGATTTATCTTTTTGCTGTTTCACTTTGGAGAACCCAATTATTTTTAATAATAATCTTAAAGTAATTTCTCTATGAGATAACTATGAGATTTCTGCCTGTGATGAGAGAGTATAAACTATATGGCTTTAAGCCACATTGATACCCCAGTTGTTTTGGATTGTGATGTAGACATGAACTGCACAAGTTACAGTAACCTAAGTGAGAGACCAAGGGGCTCTGCTTTAATTTCTATTTGGCCAGCTTTGTGAAATTTTTTCCTCAGGGGACATGATAGTTGGTGTTTTTCTTGAAGTCTGAGCTCTGGGAATAACGTGGCTACATTAATATCACAGATTTTTTTTAGGCAGAGGAGGTTAACCATGAATTTTTATTACAAATATCTAGAAAGTACCATAGTCCTTATATAATTGAAAAATACAAGCAACGTGCTTTTTAAACAGATAGCAAAAAAAAAAAACAAAACCCCAAACCAACCCCCCCCCCCAAAAAGACCCTCCAAAAAGTGAAAATGGAGAAGAATTTGGCTCTTCAGCCCTAGATAAATCATAAGCTTGCAATTCTCAGAGGCTACCTGTATCCCTGAGAAGAGGCCATATCCAGACGAGGACTTGGAACGAGAGAGACACGTATTTTAGGAGGACCCAACATTAACTGAGAGAACAATTAGGATTTGTCAATCAAAGAAAATCTCCAAGTCCAAACTGAAGCACAAAAAGGGTGGACAGAACTTAGACACTAAGGACAGAGAATCCAAAATACTAAAGAAAAGGGGTGAAAAAGAACACACATGAAGCCGAGTGTGCATAAAACCAGCACATGGAGCTGTTTGTGCTATCATAAACAATAGTCATCATTGGCAGTCACTTGATATGGAGAGGGCAGCCTTCCAGTAAATAGGGGAGTCATTGCTGAGTCCAGAGATGACTGAGGCCAATCCAAGATCTTCATGTTCAACTGAAGGCATGGCAGATAGTTCCAGAAGAAAGTAGTGGGCCTTGGTAATACTGGGTCACAGCTCTTTCCCTTTGTCTACCTTGTCTATTCACTTCTGTAGTGAGGCAAGAATGCTCAAAGTAACTGATACCTTTTTGTACATCAGGCTGCTATTGGGGGTGAATTAATGGTCAAGGCCCCCAAGTACTGATGCTAATATCATATTTCTTCAGATTGGCCTTCAAGGTGTTTTTGAATCTTTGATTTTGCCCATCTCGTCCCCCCTCCACCAACCCCTCTCCCACCCCGCAACCATACTGCAGTGACCATTGGTGGGTTGGGAATACAGGACCTATTTTGGGAGGCACCCTTATGACATGTCCCGTCCAAATGGTGCTGTATAAACATGGTTTCATTGCTGATGGTGTTTGTCTGAGTCAGAATGCTGCTGATTGTTCTTCCGTCCTTCCAATTTATATGAAGGATTTTCTGAAGACATCACTGATGGTAATGTTCCAAAGCTTTCAGGTGTTTCTGATATGTGGTCCAAGTTTTGCAACTGCACAGCAGAGTAGGAATGACAACAGCCCAGCAAAGAAGAAGTTTGGTTTGGATCCTGAGGTCGTGAACACTGAAGCTGTGATTTTGAAGATGTCCAAAGGCAGCACTGGCAGATTTTATTCAGTGTTGAATATCGTCATCTATGTTTACTTTTTGAGAAAGGTGGCTACCCAGGTGGGGGAAATGCTCAACATTCTCCAAAGATTGTCCTCTAATTCTAATATGTGGAGGAGCAACTGTCATGGGTTGGTAATGCATCTTGGTTGTCATGAAGTTGACAGAGAGCCTAGGCATTTCATATACTTCACAGAAGCAATAAGAGTGACCTAGTGATTGATTGGGCACACACAACACAATTGGTAGCATATTGAAGATGAGTAATGAAGGTGCTGGTTATCTTGGATTTGGAGAGTAATTGGTTGATGTTAAAGGGATTCCTTTGCATGTGATTCTGGATGGTGTTTCCAGATAGAAGTTTATCAGCAAGGAGATATAGAATAGCTGTGATACAGATGGAAAAGTGTGTTGGTACAATCATACATCTTTGCTTGCCTCCAGTTCTAATAATGAAGGGGACTGTTTCTGAAACATTGCTTATGACGGTTGTTGTCATGAAATAGTCTGATGATAGTAACATTTTAATGGGCATTCAAATTTCATTAGGATCTTCTCTTGATTGAATCAAAGGCCTTAGCAAGGTCAAAGAAGGCTATGGAAAGATCTTGGTGTTGGTCGCAGCACTTTTTCTGCAGCTGTCTAGCATCAAAAGTCACATCTATTGTATGTCTGGTCTTAACCACATTAGGACTTTGGTAGAATCTCATCAGTAAGGTAAGTGACTCTACTGAGGAGAATGCTTGCAAGGATCTTCCCAGTTATGGACAGGAGTGCACTACCAAAATAACTGCTGCAATCTGTTATGTTCCCTTTCTTGAATATGGCAATGATTTTAGGATCAGAGGAAAGTAGGAATGGAAGGGACCTCATAAGGTCATATAGTCCAGATCATGTTCTGAGCACTTCCTCAGGAGAAAAAATCAATTCCAGTTGACTTCCCTCACCTCTTCCTTTCCAAATGTTCCAGTCTCTTCCCACTCTAGTATTAAAATTGCCAAGAACAATTATCTTTGTCGGGGACAGATGACATGACTTGGCTAAATTAGGAAAGAATTCCTTTGTTTTGTCATGATGACTGTTGCATGTTGTCTGCTGGTCAGTTGAAGATGAAGGGTCATGAGACACTAAATAATGCCAGCTGGACACACTGTTGTCTTGGTGTCCGATAAGAACCTTGGTTTTGATAGCAAAACCAATGCTGTGGATATTTCTATCTTTTTTGGCTTTTCCTGTCCAAAAAAAGGTGTAGCCACCTCCATACTCTGTAAGATACCCCTCTCCTGCATGTCTGGTCTCACGAAGTGAAGCTATGTCAATATAAAGTCATGCAAGTTTTCTGTCCATGAGAGCTGTCCTTCACTCCAGTTGGTCACTGTTGAGATTGTCCCTCAGGGTGCAGACATTCCAAGTTACAATCTTCATTACTTGATTTGGGCTGCAAGTAGAATAATTCTACTGGATGTAATTTTCCAGACAGGTGAAATTAGCTAAACAGTTTAGGGCACCCTTTTTAAACTTCCTCCCATATGGTTAAGCAGAGGAGATCCTAAATAGACCTGCTCAGTCATGACTGCAGCTGTTGCATTGTACACCTGTCTCAATTCCAAGTACAAAATGACCACCATACAATTATTGCCTCTACTTAGGTCCATGACTAGAGATACTTACTACCTCCTGGCTTGTTGTCACTCATCCATTGCTGTTGGACATACTAGTAAAGGAAGATGCCTGCACATATTTTCTTTTAATGTAGAGATGCTATTGTGCATCAGCAATCACACGTTACCTCGCAGGAAGGAAACCTTAATCCATTGGCAAGGAAAACCTAGATGAATAGAGGTTCCTATTCCACTGCAGCCTTCATCTGCCTTTGCAGCCATTGTGAAGTAGTCTTTCTTCATCCACTTGTGCCACTGTTGAGGACTGTTACTTTTGGATTATTAGTCTGGAAGCCTTGCTCTCAACCTTGCCACCATGGATGACTACCAGGAGTATAAAACTCCAGTCAGCATCATTGGCAGTCACTGGTAGCACACAAGCCTCTGCACCATGTCAAGGCTGTGATCCCTGGGAGAGGAATGAACAATACCAACTAAGACAGTGTCCAGTATTTGCAAAAAGATACAAGAATTGCAGTGGATTTTTGCAGAGGAGTGGGTTATCAGTCTGAAAGCAAATTAAACATTTATTAATTTTAAGTTAGACACCAGCTCTTAAATTTAAGAGTTGGCCTGATGCCAGAAACGGTGATATTAACAATGACAGAAAAGACAGGCAGTGGTAAATGGGCACTGAAAGAAAAAAAAAAAAAAAGAATGCCAATATACTCAAATAAAGAAGTGTTTTGCTTAATCCAAAATGTTGTCTTTATTTATAGAGGCAACAGTAAATTGAAACTGACTACTTATTGCCACTATCAAAGAGTGAACGGTCCCCTAGCAGAATACAGAAGTCCTTTTTCAGCTACACAGCTATGATTTGGAAATATAAAGTTGTGAGAAATTTGATGGTAACAGCCACGCTTTAGAGCATTTGACAAAAATACACTGAAGCAAAGTCCAGAGTTAGATTATGTAACTGTCAGTCTACTTGAAAAAAAAGGGAAAAAAAATCCTGTCCAGCCTCTCAAAAAGTGTGAATTACTGTTGCCAGAAACACTCCTCTGAACGAAACCCTGCAGAATGTAATGAAGGCTATTAGCACAGAATGGCAGGACAGCATATTCTCAGCCTCTTTTTTATCAGTTTAAGGCTCTCAACATTAGATTGTGTTTAAAAAGTATTGCATAAATATTGTTCAGCTACTGAAAATTTTAAGACAAGGCTCAGCTATTTTTGACATGGGTATCAGATAGACAGTGATGCTGATTATTTTGCATATGCCAAAAATGCTAGCCAGGCTAGGTGAAAGAGCCCACATCAGCAATGCTGGAAATTTTGGTAATCCTGAAGTAACGTGCTAACCATCACCTGATAGCAGAAATAGCCTTGGGGAGTTAGAAGACTAAAAAAAAAAAAAAATAAAAATTAGTTGGTAAACTATTTATATTTGTAGTTCTGTTTGTCGATTGTTATTAGTGTTGTTTAGCTGGGTACAGATGTAGGGAACTGTATTGGTTGTTTTACGTAGAGGCTTGTTATATGGTACTGATCAGTGAACATTGGCACACTGGGAGCTGCAGACTGCTGTCAGCCCGAGTCAGAGATTACTGAACAGCGCAGCACGCGTTGTAGTCTAGTAATATTGTTGAACACTGAGCTTCCCTATCACATCTCCAGTGAGCAAAGAGGGCCATAGGGCTTCCTATGTTGACCTAATACCACCCTTCACTGGTGGAAATATCCCAGGGGACCAGGACATCTCATTTATTTTGCTGGAGCAGCTCTGACTTGGAGAAGGGAGCGGGCCGTGGTTCAGCTTCTGAACAGCCAATGCAAATGGGGCATAGGTAACTTGAGTATGCGACGCCCTCCAAATTCACCTCTGCCTCGAGGGCCTTGTTCCCACTGTGTGTCTCGTTTGGCAAGAGGCTCAAATGGCGCATCTGGGGATCCAACTTTCAAGGCGTTTGCACTTGATTTTGCAACAGAGGTCGAGCTCAAAGGGGAAGCTGGGCCAGAGAAGCTGCAAGAAGCCAGGCAGACAAACATCTCCGTTCCCTTGCGGTTCTGGGCCTGCCGCGGGCGCAGTGCAGCGATGGCACCCTGAGGCAACTCTGGCCCTTAACAACTGACTGTTACCGTGACACAGTGCTGAGGCAAACTCCTGCCCCTTCTGTCTGCCTCAACCCTGAGCAAAGGGGTGCCAGTGCCTGAGCTTTGAACCACTGATAGGCTAAGCTGCGTGCCCTGCGCTGCCCTCCCTGGGGTTGCCAGTGGATGCTGTGGGAGGAGGGGTGCAGCTGCTGCAGGCACTGGGGAGCCCAGATCAGCACAAGGCACTCAGCTCGGCCTGCCAGTGGTTCAAAGCTGGCACCCCTTTGCTCGAGGTTGAGGCAGGGGATTGAATGGAGGTGGCACCTGGCACTGTAACAGCCGGCTGTGAGTTACCTCAGAGGCCCCGTGGCTGCCCCGCGCCCGCAGCAGGCCCAGACCCCAGCCCCCGCCTCGCCTCACAGGGGCCGGGAGCCGCACGAGCCAAAGGGAGACCCGGCCCGACCCGGCCACAGGCTTCCGGCACGCTGCCTACGTCCGCGTCCCCGCGGCTGCCCCGGCGCAGCGGCTGTTTGGCGGCGGGCGCGGGAAGTCTCCTTAGCGCCGCAGGCCGCGCGCGGAGGGCCCGGCTGGGGGCGGGCTCAGAGCTGCGTGTCTCGTGCCCCGCGGCCGGCGGCGCCATGAGGGTGGTGGCTCTGATCAGGTAACGCGGCCCAGCTTCTGCCCGGGGCGAGGCGAAGCGAGGCGGGGCGGGGCTGGGGGACCCTTCCTGGTCCTTCACCCCCCCGCTTCCTGCTCACGCGTTTCCTGCCGCGGCGGCGCAGCACCCCTTAACCGCGTCTCCTCTCCCCGGGCCGGGCCAGCCCCAGACAGGATAAAGGCCGGAATAGCCGGGCTTCCCGTGCGGGTCTTCCGCATCCTGTCCCCTCGTGTCCCAGCCAAGCACCTGCCCCCCCCCGCAGCCGCTCTTCGTGGCCGTGTTTTCCTCCCCCCGCCCAGAAGCAGCTGCATTTTGACCCTGCCCCGGAGAGCGATGCTTTTAGCGAGGGGCGAGCTGGGCCGGGGAAGGCCTGTCCTCCCCCCCCCCCCCCCCGAGAGACGGGCGGGGAAGAGGCAGGTGGTGGCCCTGAGGGTCGAGCCAGGGTTTCTTTTATTGGGCCGGCTCTGTCAGCGACCAGAGGCCTGGCCAAGAACATGTGGCGTTCAGAAAGCTGTCTAAGACCCTCAATCCCAGCTCCATCGCTGCTCCCATCAAAGGTGCCCCCGCCCACACCCAAGAAAGCCTGCCTTCCCACATATTATCCTGTTACTTTATTTATTTATTTATTTTTTACTTTGGAGGAATCTGGCTCATTTTCTGGCCTTCCCCCCCCCCCCCCTCCTTTCATCACTAAAAAATCATTTAAGGTGCAGCCCTATCTTTCCGCTGTACCCCCCCCCCCCCTTTCGTGTTGTCAGTTTTTCTACTGGAAAGTAGACTTTTATACTTTGGAATATGTATTGTTATAGCTCTTTATATTTTAAGGGTATATTTAAATAATATGCGTTGCACAAAGATTTTCAATTTGAGAAATGATAGTGCATTAAAAGGAGGAAAGCTGACCTTGAAAAATGTGGTCATTATGCATTAGGTGAGCTCTGGTATTTTTATTTTTTGAGTGATCTAACTTTGTTAACTTGAGTCCTAATTGTGCATCGATGCTGCTTGAGTTGCTCCTGGTTGAAGTTTGCTCACAAAGAGTCATTTGTGGAATCGGATGCTAAAATTATGCAAGCAAAAATATGCAGCAGGAGGGTTTCCTTTTTGTTCTTGGTGCTCTAGTTATGAAAAACTATTATTTATTGCAGATTTGGTTTAAAGAGCAGAATAGCCTAGTCAGTTTCTTCTCTCTTGTGGAAAAAGCAGGATTTCAAGTTCCATGTTTATTCATTTTGATATTTTCCAAGCAGCAGAATGTGTTAAAATGCAGTATGAAATAAAATCTTTAAAATAGGTTTGTAATATGACATATTTTTATGGGCAATTTTACAAATAAGGTTTTAACTGTAGAAAAAGTTTTAAGGAGAGTTTTGTGTATGAAAAGAACATCAGAGTCTGATTGATTTTTTTTTTTTTTTTTTTTTTTTGGTAACCTACCTACTCTCAGTAATGTAGGCGAACAGAGAGAGGAAATTTCCCTATTTTAAAATAATATTTCTTTTGTGCTTTGGACAGAGGCAGGATTAGTGTCTAAAATTACTTTACGTTCATTTTTATGTTGACCATCTCATTTGAAGGTTGTAGTAACGGAATAAATCCCAAATTGTATTTTGTGCTAAATCATAAGCTGCCGGATATTTTAAACTCAGTCCACTCTCTGAAACAAGATAATATTTTTCTGCAGATCTTTAATTATTGATTTTTTTATTTTTTTTTCATGGACAGCCAATCACACAGGAATGTAAAGGTGTGTTGTTGTCCCCCTCTCCTCCTCCCCCAGAAGTGTTTGACTGTGTTAAATCTCTATGCTCACCTTTTTTACTTTTTTTTTTTTTGGCCTATAAAGCTGCCTGAGAGCATCTTTGGAACATTGCCAAAATGTATCATCTTTGTGGCCTTACCCCACTGAGAAATTTTTAATGGCATCTCATATCAGCTGCTATTATTTCTCCATTTTTCATTTCTAAATCTCTACTTAATATTTCAGGGTATTAAAAAGGCAGACATCTGTTCTCCTCTAGAAAGTCAGACCATCTCATCACCATTATTGGCTTCCTATTATTTTTCATATCTGAATCATACTCAGACAAGAGTCCTCTGAGGGAGGCCTAGCTCTTGTGTGAGGGAGGCCTTGCTCTTACCTTATGAGATAGCGTGGGTAGTCCTGAAAAAACAGTAGTCATCCTGTCTACCTCTGAGTAAGCATTTGGAAAGGCAGGAGAGGGTATTGGAAGTGCAAAGAAAGAAAATGAAACCCTATCCCTTGCTCCAAACATCCAGGAAAAGAAAAAAAGAGAAAGAGATAAGAAATGTTTCCTTCTGAGCAGCCAGGAAGGGTTGGAATGAGACCGGAAATATTTTGACAAATGAACTACCTGAGAGCCACAAAACTGTAATGAAGAGATGGCCTCAGACTGTTTGTTGTCATACAAAAATAACAGTGTAAAGCCAGACATCACTTCTTGATTATCTGGTGTCATGGTGACTCCATTCAGTAACTTTCCAGCGCGTGAAAGCTGATTATCAGTGAAGGGTTGAATATTGCTGGACCAACTGCCCCTCCCATTCACGATCACGTTTTCCATCCCAATGACAGCTGCAAAGATAGCTTCTATGCAAAAGTAATATAAAGAGAGAACTATTGTTTACAGCTCAGCTGTCCTGAGGGTGATCTGTCCTTTTTAGAAAAAAAAAAGTCAGTTTCAGTGTCTCTTTTATTCTTCATTTCATTTCTGTACCCACCCACCCTACCTATTCTGTTTTTCTATGCTGGAAATGGGGATAACCACTTTTCCCTTGTTATCATCTAGTATCTTGACCATTGAAATACTTTTCTGTCCTTGACAGTACAATTTGGTGCGTCTCACACCCATTCAGAATGCTGCTGCAAAAGATTTTTTTGTCAGTTTGACCATGTTCCTACTCTCCTTTGCCTTTCACAGGTTTCCCATTTTCTATTACATCAACAGAGTTACTGGTTCCCTTTTTCATCCCCTTCACAGCAGCACCTTACTTACCATCCCACATTCAACATGTCAGCTGCTTCCAGTTGACCCATGATATTTACTTCTGTTGCTCCCTTTTTAGGTTTTCAAATTCATATTTTCATGCTTTGTGCTTTCTTCCTTGTTGCCCTCACTCTTGACAGGAGCTCCCCATGAACATTAGTAAAGCTATTCCATTATAATTTTCCAGACCCCCTTCTTAAAACTTTTCTTTGAAGTGATGCCTACTAGGCTTATGATCTGTTGACTAGTATTGTCTTGCCTCCTTGTATTCCCCCACTATCTGTTTCTGTCAGTTGTCTCTTGTTTTATACTTGGACTTTAAGCTTTTTTGGTTTGGTCTTTTTACAACTCCTGGCAAAATGGCTTAGTCTATTACAAGGGTCCTCAGTGCTATGTTAATGCAAAAACAAAATAACAGTTACCATACATAACACATATCCAGGCACTGTTTTGCTGTCACGCTCCTACATTGAGCAGAGGTTGGACTAAATGACCTTAAGTGATCCTACTTTGTAGGACTTCAGTGGTCAAGTTCAGTGATGAGTGAACAAGAAGAGAATGGTAAACTCTGGCATAAAAACATCTTAGCACATGGCTTCGTGTTGCTCTTCAGCAGTCGTTTTTGAGTTGAGCAGCATTTTTTTTTTTTGAAGAATGGTTAGTATCCAAACAGAAAATAATATGCAGCATTTCATTTCGTGGCCTTTCCACTGAGATTATTGTGAATGTACCCCTGACTAGGGTGATATCTAAACTGGTGACCTAGGTTCTGATTTTGCACCTAGAATATTTTTAAATAATGGTGAGTACATTTGATAGATGTTTAATTTCCTGACTGCGAGTGAAGTACATGTAGCCATACTACTGAAATTTGAAGCTATTTTATGATTTCATGAGAATGAAGTCTCTAGAAGAAAAATATTCTGTCCCATTACAAATTCCCTTTAGGCATTCAATCCTTATTCTATCTCATCTAAAAGTGAATTGTAACTAAATTAACTACACCAAGCACAATATCCAAAAACAGTAGGTGCAGGCCTGCATTCTGTTGTCTGTATCTGCTCCTTAGAAGAAATTTAACACAGCTATTTGGAAAAGCTGTAGATTTTTATATTAGGATCTTACTTCCTGGCAAGTTCATATTTTTGCAGCAAAGAAAAGTCAGCAGTTTGTTACATACCAATGGGCAAAGTACAAATGCAGAGAATGATGTTTTTGTATGTGAATCCTTAATTTATTAATACAGCCAGTTTGGATTATTGCAGAAGTTTATGGGCAGAGACTGAGAGAGACAGCTGTACGGTTGTCTTCATTCTGTCCTTTCACAAGCTCTGGAGGAGGCTGGGTATGGGATGGGTGTGTTGGTTACAGTATTGAGATTAATAGGTAATGCTTTGTCCAAGAGCAAGCTGAGGAACAGACTATTGTATTAAGACAGCCCCCAAGGCTTGCAGAGCAGCCAAGAATTGGGACTTGCACAGGTGCAGCTTAAAGTCCCTGGAGTCATCCTAACTTGCTACTTATTGCATCTTAGGGGGACAGCGCAGAATCTTAACTCTAGTTATAGTGTGGTGATTATCGACTTGGAGGTGGTCTTTTTATGTATAGTATACTCAAAAAAGTTACTAAAGAAATCAGTTTCTTTTGTTACTGCTGTTTAACTGTACAGCTGAAATAGGATTTTTGCCACTGACTTCAATACAAATAGGATTCAGACCTTGTTGGGTTGACAGGAGGGTTTCTCTAGGTATACCTCTGTAGTTGGTATATGCTTGCACCCTAGATATATTCTGCTAACTTAAATGTTGGTTTATGAATTTCAAAATCAAATATATTTTACACTTTATTGTTATCCTGGCATCTACAAGTTTTGATGAAAAACAGGGATTGCTGAGGTAGCTCCTGTAAGTATGTATTTTAATTATTTTTGTCTGTACCTACTTGCAGACAGAGTCAGGATCGTGTGAGACTGTTGATTTTAAAAGTAAGGAGTTTAGAAGAGAAAAGCTCTGTGTTCTATTATTGATCTCTTCAAGTAAAAGACATTTTCTGCCCCAAACAGCTTCCTTCTAGGCGGGTTTTTATTTTTTTTTTAAAGAAAGCAACAAATTTGGGAATACACATAAATCTTATGGATGTTATTGGTTTGAACCTGCAGCATTTTTAAAATACATCCTGGTTTTCTTGTAACAATTTTTTCTAGTGCAATTCTAAGTTTTTGTTACTGTTATAATTCTTTTTCAAACTACTATATATTTGAGAACTTTATTTGCAGGTCCTGCTTTATAACAGTAACCTTGCAGAATTGGCAAATAAATTCGTTCTTTTTTTTATTCCAGTGGTGGGAAGGACAGCTGTTACAATATGATGCAGTGTGTGGCTGCTGGGCACCAGATTGTTGCACTAGCGAATTTACGGCCTGCTGAAAACACAGGTAAGAATGTCTCATTGCTATGGTAGCGATCACTCCAGAAGTGCGCTGTGCGGCAGTTCCTTTAATCTAGGAGTTTCCTGCATGCACCTTCCCACCACTGATCGGTGAAGTGTCCCCATTGGCCTCGCTGCTCGCCCCTGATTGTCAGGGAGATGAAAACCACAGTTTTAAATATATTGCAGTTTTTGGGTTTCGCTGCTGATTGGCTGAAGGGCCATGATGGCCTTGCTGCTTGCTGCTGACCGGACAAGAGGCAACATATTTAAAACTGCAGCTTTTGTCTCCTGGCCATCTGGAGCAAGCAGCGGGGCTGATGGGGCCCCTCCACCAATCAGCAGTGTGGGAAACTCCAAGATTAAAGGAGCCACTGTGCAGTGTACTTCTGCTGTGAGTTTCAGTGATCCCTACTCATTGCCACTAGCAGGGCTGTTCAACTTAATGTCTGTGGGCCACATGACCTATGGCCTTCACCAGCAGGGACTGCATACTATGGGATATGAACTGGTGTGGGTCCCTAAGCACCCCCCAGGCTCCCCACTGCTGCCCTGGGCCAATGGACACTTTCTACACTTCACACCATGCACACATGGGAGCTTCCCCCCAAGCTCTACTGGGTGCTTCTCCTCCTACTTCATTTCTTCCCTAGGGTCACTGGGCACATATGTTCTTTTTCCCCATACTGCACCAGACAAATGGGCAGTGTCCCTCCCTCCTTACATCCTGTTGCTCCCCATGCTATGGGCTTCCTGAGCACTATGAGCTGTGCCACTCTTCTCCACCTAGGGAGGAACAGAAAGAAGCCAGAGGGAGGGGAAGCTCATAGCCTCCAGCTGCAGTTGGAGTAATGTGCGTGGAGCGGTGGCCTCCTGCAGGCCTGGGAGGCCACAAACTAACTCCTTGTGGGCTGCCAGTTGGACAGCCCTGGCTTACAGGATTCTTTGAATAGGAAAATACCATGGCACAGCTGTGCCTAAATTAAATCCTGTTGTGCATTTGTATATAGCTCCACATATGGGAGGTATTCTAAAATATTTACAGAGAGAGGTGGAGGGGAGAGGGCAATTTAGAGTTCATTAAAACAACTCTTAATCAGAGTAACCGAAGAGAGGAAAAAACACAAGAAAATGAGGAGTGGCAAAAGATGATCCTACACATTAAAGGGAGGAAAAGCAACAACACTTTCTTTTAATCCAGTCACAAGAAGGGGAGAATGAGAGGGTTCAATAATTACAGTAATGAAAGGTAAGCAGGGTCTAGTAGCAGTTATAAATAAAGAGGAACAGGAAGGTTTTAAGGTGTGATTTGAGAAGAGTCTTTTGTTCCAGTATAAGAGGGAGACTTTCTGATGCAGTGCAAATGAAATGGAGTCCCCCAGTCTCTCCAAACTGGAGATTTCTGAGAGAATTGAAGTAAGAGGTGTGAATACTTCTGAAGTCAGGAATGAGCCACCAGTAGAGTAGGGGAAAATCAGGGAGTAGATTAGAGCAATTTATTCCCATGGTAGCCAGAGCAACAACGTTGCTAATCTTGTTGAAATATGTTTTTCATAAAACTAATTTATCCACATAAAAAATGTAGAATGTTGTCATTAAAATCATAAAATGATCCCTTTAAGTGTGTAGTAGGAAACTTTGTGGAAAGCTAATTGAGGTGCTGCAGGCAGCAGTGGAACCTAAGCCAGTCATTTTTTTTTTTTTTATCTCCTACCAGTGTTGCCTGGAGAGTCGCAATTAATAGAGAAACCGAATATTCGGAAGTGGATGTCAGCTTAAAGGGACAATTTCAAGTTTTTTTAAGCATCACGTTTTATATATGTTTTAATCATTTTCTTCTAAAATAAACTTCTCTGGTCTATGTTGGTTTGTTTTGGCTAACAAGCCCCTTCAGACCATTTTGAGCAAATACCTGCCCCCTACTGAACTAGTTTTGACATGACATAATGGTTTCTGACATAGCATAATGGTTTACATTAGAGGTCAGCAACCTTTTCAGGTTGCAGGTTAAATTGACCCACTTTGGATCAGAGGTGGGCCAGTGCATGTAGTGTGGGTGCTAGACCTGCTGCCATTCTTTCTGTTTTTCCCAGCAGCAGGGAAAAGTGGCAGTGGCAGCTGGGTCCTAGTGCTTGCTTTCCTTTGACCTGTACTGGGTTGGTCTGGCTTCTGAAGCCTTGTGTCTGTGGACCAGATCAAATGGCTGTGTGGGCCAGATTTGGCCCATGGGCCATTGGTTACTAACAACAACTTGGTTATCTTGCTGTTTCCCTCAGCTTGTCATGTTCCATTTTGATCTCTTTCTGGCCCTATTGACTCTTGTGCTGTCAGCTGCCCACAGTGAAAGTTTTGGCAGGGGGGGTGGAGCAGTATGGGTTTAAATTCCCTCAGGTTGGGCATGTCCAGATGAGTGTGCATGTGCAGAATGTGGCACTGCCCACCGCGCACACTGCATTCCCTATGTTACTAATTTGCAGCATAGGAGGTGTTTCTGACACTGAGAGATCCTGGTGTCAAAAAAACCCGCAGCGGAAAAAAGTGAGGCGGTGCACATGGCAGCAGCGTGTGCTGCCCAAAACCAGAGACTGGCTGGCCAGAGCCACATTCCAGCTGCTGCTGCTGGATTGCTGCTGCTGGGACTATGGGAGGCTCCCAGAACTCTGGGTAAGGCTGCTGGGGCCAGCCCAGGTGCTGGCTCCCACTTGGGACAACTTGCCATGTGCCAAAGCGCATGTGCATAGGCGTTCCCCAGGGACAAGTAGCAGTGGCACATATTGTGATGCTGCTTTTTGGCCCTGGGGAAATGCACTTGCGTGTTCATCTGGATACGCCTGTGGAAGCTTCCCTGAAACTGATTTTCTGCTTTTTGCATGAGTGCTCTAACCATGATTCTGCTGGTCCAAAGAAGGGTACTGCTATCAGTACCATCATTGATTTGAAGAGAAGTTGAGAATTCTACCTTCCAACAGAAGCCTATCTAGGGGGGGAACATTCTGAAATGCACTTACCCCTTGCTTATCTGAAAAAATCTTTGGCAGGCGTTAGGTTCTATAAATGTGCCTACATGCACCATCTGAGTTGCTTGTGAGTATGTTTGGAAGGCCTATGTCGCAGGGCACCTCGGTGTGCCTGCTCCTAGAGTGGGGAAAGCTGCCAGAGGAGAAGCTCTGGTGGTGCCTAATGAGCACAGCTGCAAGTTGCCGGGGCAACTAATCAGAAGCAGCTGGCCAGAAGGGGGCAGGGCCTGGCCTTTATAAAGCCCAGGGCTGAAGCCAAGCTGGCAGTTCTCTGCCAGCAGCCGGAGAGGCAGGAGCTCCCTCAGCCGAGATATGGGGAGAAGCCCGGCTTGCAAGTACAGCTCGTGATACCCCTGAGAAGATGGGGCACTATGGTTTAGCCAGGGGGCTTTATGTTTGCGTTACAGCCAGGAGGCTTGTGTTTGTTTGGCTCTGTTATTACACCCGGAGGTTTGGGTGAGGCTGTAGGGGTTGGAGGAGGCCTCATCGGGGACTCACAGGGGAGTGTGAGACCCCGGCGCCAGTGAGGGTGTGCTAGGCCCTGAGATTTACAGGGCGGAGTTGTGGGCTCAGTTGAGCTCAGAGAGGAGCAGCTGAACCTCAATCATAGGGACCCCAGAGAGTGTGGGGTGCCCTAGCTCCAGTGAGGGCGCTGGCTAGCGCCCAGACGGCGCATTAATTTCACAGCTCCGGTGAAGGCGCAGCTTGCACGCCAGTGCTGGAGTGACTGGTGGCGAGGAGCGCGGCCAGTGGGTCGCGGGCACAACCGGTAGGTTGCAG